>NC_044549.1:87603135-87908416 GCF_007565055.1 Rhinopithecus roxellana | reverse complement strand
TTCAAAGCCTCCCAGTGAAAACATGGGTGACTCATGGGATCTTTATCTTCTCCAGATAACAGAAAGGAAACAGTGACAACCACAACCTGATTTGTCTAAAAAGCCTACACAGAACATGCAGCCTTCTGAGAAGAATAATTAATTAGATTTGAGTGGAGAGAGAATAGAAAATGCAAATATTTAATCCCTTTTTGAGTGAGAGGATAGAGTTCTTTTTAATGTGCAAAGCATGTTTTAGAGAATCTTTGGAGACATGGCCCATCAGAAAAGGAACACAAAGCAGGCTGTCAGCAGAGGAGTCCCTTTTTCTTTACACAGTGTCTACTTTTAGAAATAACTTTTGTTTCCAAATTAAAGAATAACATAACTTATAATCAGCAAATTTTGTTAGATTACAGGGTGGCAACAGACACCCTTTCCTACTTTTGCCTCTCTAAGTACCTTTGCAGTAGCAAGGAAGGCAAAGAAAGAGGCATAAATTTAGAAAGGCAAAAGAAGGACAGAATGAAAACAAAAGCGACCTAGGAAGGTGAGGGGATGCTGGTGCCTGAGAGAGGTGGTGTGCTGCATTACAGCCTCCCTGAGCTGGAAGGGACCTTGACAGGTAAGGGGGGAAAGGATTCTTGTAGTTCTTCTGCTAAGGAAATAATGGATGCATTGCAAAGAGAAAGTGTTCTCTTGGAAAATGTAGCTCACTTATACACACTTGGATATGTTATTATTTTACTTATTAACAATAATGCTCTCCTCTCAGAAAGCTCCTGTGGCATGAACAAAAAAGAAAGAATGTTTGCTAATCATGATATGATGAAAATAATATGATCTCCTCAAAAGAGGAATTTCAACTAAAAGAACAAACCAGGTGTGTGGCCTCATTTGTATTTCATGGCTATAAGTTTGAAACAACCCCACATGAGTTTGGCAAAAATGCCAAACCCTCAAAAAATCACATGCTTGGACCTTCAGCATGGCACCAGAACCTCTCTCAGCAAACCTACTGCTGATTAAACCCATACCTTCCACCGTGGCTCGCTTGGGCTGAATGGTGATGGCCCCTTCTGCGATATCTTCATGCTGGTGCAGTGGGTTTATTTTGGATCCCCAGCTGTCTGATCCCACCCAAAGAAAATGGCCAACTTGGTCAGCTCTTTTGGCTGCTGCAAGGATCTGCCTGTGGAAAGAAATACGGAAAGTTATATTAATGATAAAGAACATCAGCTGAATCCATGTATATTAACAGTCAGCAAAAAGAAAGGTACTATTATTTCTCAAAAAGTAAATAATTGCAAAAAACATGATAAAGAATTTATATCTCTAATATATAAAGATATTTTGTAAACCAATAATAAAAAAGATAAAGCATCTTGAGAAACATGAGCAAGTAATAGTAAACGTTAAAAGATAAAAAGAGAAATATAAATGTCCAGTAAGGTAAAGACACATATTTACATATGTTAGAAATGATGGAAATGCAAATTAGACCAAGGTACCAAATTCATTTCTCATATTGGCCAAAATGTTTGCTTTAAGAGTTTTGGCTTGAGACTGGAGAAATGAGCACTCTCATTTACTGCTGATGGTATATATTATCTCTGAAAAGCAATATGATTATGAATTAAACATGTTAATTATTTATTAAAATAAATAGAACTCCATGTTAAACATGAAAAATTTGTACCTTGTGTATGATTGAAAATATTATATATACATCATCAGGACAATGAGGGCAAATAAAAGAAAAAAGGAAAATAGTTATTAATGAAAAAGTTATTGCAATAGTATTTTTGGAAGAGGGGATTGAGGATTAATGAGATGTAATTCTATTTGTAGAACAGAAAAAGCTACAACTGAAGCCCCTTTGGGGAGGGTAAGACTGCAGGGTAAGGGGTTTGTTTGTCTCTCGAGACTTGGGAGTATCAGGCACTACAGAGCTACAGGGCAAAATGCAGGAACATTGGGTGAAAGATGGTAAATAAGGAGACAAAGGCCAGTCCTATTTCTTTTTCTTCCAGGCAGGAAATGACAGTTTTCTTTAAAAAAAAAAAAAAAAAAAAAAAAAAAAAAAAAAAAAAAAAAAAAAAAAAAAAAGGCAGCATAGGGAATAGGTTCCAATATTGTCAACACCAAAATGGTAAAAGGTGGATAAGAGATGGCATGTTAAACCTGGAGATGGGGCTGGGAGGGAATGACTAAAAGTCAGTATAATAGAAATTGAAATGTTAAGACACTCTAGGAATCTTAAACTTCTACTCACAAAATGCTGGGAAGTAGGGGTATGTTATCCCAAGTAGAAAACAATTTTTCTGTAAAAATCTGATGCATATCTGGAAGTAGACTCTAGATATTGTTATAAAGAAGTCCTCTAATGGAATGGTCAATCTGATTCCCTGGCAACCCCATCAGTTGTCATGCACTGCCCATGGGCACAGAGCTTTTTACTGCCTTACTCATATGTGAATTGTCAGAAGACACTCATTATTGAGGAAAATCTCCATGGTCAAATAGAAAAATTAACAAGGAAAAGGAAATGTGTGGGGTGGAGCAGAGATAACATATGGAAAAAAACCAAAGTAATAAACACATTTAAATGAGAATGATCATATCTGTAATCAAGAACAAGATAATGAGAAAAAAATAACAAGAAACAGCTCTTATTAAAAATATGAAATGAAAATTACATTAGCATAAAGTGCAGAAAATTCTCTAGAAAGCAAAGCAACAAAAAGTTGGAAAATAAATAACAAGAAATGAAATTATTTTTCCTCTTATCAATAATCAACCCAGGAAGACCTATATCCAGCTAACATTTAGAGGAAAAAAAAATGTACAGAGAAAATAGAGTAAATCTTTAAATATTATTTTTAATAAATAAAAATCCAAAAAATTGAAAATACAAGTTTTCAAATTTAAAAACCCAGCTGCATAATGGGAGGAAAATCAAGCATGTCATGAAATATAAGATCCCTGTAAATAATGAGAATGTTTTAAAAGCTCTTCAAGAGAAAATGAGAAAACATGAAAAAAAATAAGAAACGATATTATTAACCTCTCAAGAGGCCAAAAAAAAAAAAAAAAAAAAAAGATGGATGATGGCACAATGGCTTCAAAATTCTGACAAAAAGACTTTAAAATTTTAATATTTACCACAGAAAGAATCCCAACACAAATAGAATTTGCATATTTGTTCAGTAGCTCTTTTAGATTTTTCCATCCACAATTAGAACCCTAAATTCCCTATAAGTTAAGAGTTCTGCAACTCATTAGTCACCACAGCTATTTGTTGTAAATCACTTCTTTACTAGGTATGATGCATTTATTAATAAAAATAAATATGATGCCACACTTTACCACCCTAACTACTAATTAAGGGTAGAGGCAGAATGAGAACATTTTTAGATGTAAAATATATGAACAAATTTTCCCTTAATTTACTCTTTAAAAAAAAAATGCTACAGGATATTCTCCAGCAAAATGAGGAAATAAATCAAGAATAAAATTCAGTTAGGGTCCGGAAAAAAAGGAAGTGGTAAAATAAAGAGATTGAGAGGAAGAAACTCTTCAAATGATAATAACTGATCAAGATTAAAACAGAATGATGGAGATTTCAGGAAGGAAGTATTCAGGAAAAACAAGGCAACTCAGATAATCTTATATATGAATATATGGAGAAAAGTGACAACAATAGAAAAAGTATTAAAGATAACCATCAAAGTATGATGATTGTCATATTAAGTCCAAAAAACAACAATATGTTTTCCAGAAAAACAACTACCATAGAAAACATACTTGATGCTGTAGTGCATCATATTTATATCATCACAATAATGTAAATAGTGATTTTTGTTAAAACCTGATAGAATATTATGACTATAGAAATAGAAATGTTATATTTAACATAAGAATTAGATATTTAAAATTAATAATTCAAAAATTGCAACATGTACACATTACGCAGATAAAACCAGAAGAAACAGTTTAAAGAGTTAAAGTAACTGCCAAAAGAGAACAGAACCAGAAAGTATGGTGAGATGGAACAGGAGATTAATGTTTTGCATCAAAAGTACTTTAGTCATATTTTGGTTTTTTTATGTATTATTTTCATAAAAATAGATCAAATATTTATGCTTTTGGCCTAGAGATACCACTTTGATAATGTATCCAAAAATGATCAAAGATGCTGTCAAAATGTTTGTTCATTACTGGGTTAACCTACATACAGAGCAATGGGAAACCGGTTAAAAAAAAATGACAATACACCCAAAGGATGAATTCTAGAGCAATTACAAATGTACTTAGTTTGATTTCCACAAGGTATCAAACTAGATACTACACATTAAAAAAGAAAATTAAAATTAAATACATGATAAAATATTTAATTCTCACAAAACAAAAGCTGGCCAAAAATTGCCTATATATGTGTATATATGCAGAGTTAAAAGCATAGAATCATATCAAGGCACAGAAAATATAGAATGACATAGAATTTTTATTAACAAGTTTGGGGAGGTGCTGATGAAGCTTGAAGAGGATAAAAAAGGTAGGGATAAGCCAAGTAAAACAGGAAAAGAAAGTCAAAACTGATACAAACACAAAAGTATGTTCAGTTTAATATATTAACATAAAATTTGGAGGTTATAAGAACATAATTAAAGCATTTAAAAGTACTCGTGATATGAAATGATTAATCTATAATATGAATTGCAAAAAATGATAAAATTCTCTGTGATCTTTATTCTGTTGGAGAAAATTTGTGTATGTATAAAAAACTTATTGCAAAAATTAAACTAGAAATTTATTAGCAGTTATCTCTGAGTGTTGGAACTGCAGGTTTTATAGAAGATTATTTAAAATTATTGTTTATGATTATTCTCCTTAACCTTTAATTTTTCTAGCAGACTGGGGGCAAAGTAAAATGTAACAGTTCCTTTTATTAAAAAAAAAAACAATAAAAAAATCTTTATTTCCCAGTGGATTTACAATGAACATGTGTTCCTTTTATAATTAGAATAAATTATTTCAGAAAAAGAATCCACTCTTGTCTAAAATCCAAATTATCAATACCCATGACTGATTTAGCACTTAGCTTTAAAATCTAGATATTAATGTCTTCTCCCTGCTATCGCTCTGACAAAGTACTTGAAGTTAATGTTCCAAGAAACCTCAAATTTTCCCATCTACAATGTAAATCTTCTGAAGAAAGAAATAATGTAACATTATGGGTTATCAGTACAATTCAGACACTGTGTTTAAGATGACGTTTTAGAAGAAATTTTTATATGCTGTTGGCTTTTAGTACTGTGCTCAAGAATAATTATTGTCATCACTATTATGAATGACAATATATAATAATGTTTAACACACAAGTCTAATGCAAAAAAAGGGCATAATTATTGAATGTCTTATATACAGTTTATATCCAAATATGAAAAACTCACACTACCTGCAAGTCAAGAGTATTATAACCAATTAGTTACCAGAACTATTTGCCGTACATCTTTTATGTGCCTTGTGTAATCTATTTAAAAATAAACATGAGGCCATATCTTATCAATGTATTACATATTTAGCAAAAGTGTAAAATAGGTGTTAAAAGGACTTATAAGATGAATAAGAAGGGTATTAGAAGATTTTTTTTTTAAGTACCAGAACAGAAAGAGTAATATTATGAAAACAAAATCTCATAGATACCTAAAATACAAAGTGAGGAAAAAATGCTTTAAAATAATTTTGTAAGGAGAGAAATAATACATTTCAGGGATGATCAGAATCGGGATCAGTTCTTCCAAACTGGAGAAGGGAATGCTTGAAATAGACCTTGAAGAAGAGACATAAGTTAGACAGATAAAGAGAGAAAAAACATCATGAGTAAAGACCATGATGGAGAAGTAATCAGAACAAATTGGAGGGTCAGAGTTATGCATTTTGGATGGAGAATTGGATAAATGTAGATGAGGCCTAAACTGTAAAAATAAGCCCACATATTGAATCACCACGAAGTTCAGGAAAAGAAGCTTATTGTTAAATTATTAAATATGAAGTATTAGGTTAGGAATTTCATTCACTTGTTCAATGCCATTTATTGAGCTTCTACTAAGTCCTGAGCCTCTGAGTTATTGAGAATACAAAAACAAGTCGAAAGAGGCATCATTTCTGTCCTAATGTTTACAAACTAGTGAAAAATACAGACATCAATTAAACAATCCAACAATAAAAATGACATCATTCACATAACAATGAAACTGAGTTAGTATGAAGAATTTTCCAAAGTGACATTGATCAGAAAAATCTTCCCTGAGAGGAAAGCACTAGAGATAGCATTGAGGTGATGAAGCGGGGAAGGAAATATGGGCCAGAGAGGGTGAAAGAATGCATGCAGAATTGGGAGGGAGATCATACCACAGCACTGTGCCTACAGTAGCAAAATGTGAGGGAATTTGGAATAGAATAAGACTAGAAAGGTGAAATAGCCAGATCACCCGAAAAAGAACTCTAAAGGATGTTCATTTTATTGGTAGGAGACTTGAAGCCCAAAGAACCTGGAAGGCAGTGGGAGGAACTTGCCCAAGGTCAGACAGTGCTCATTATCTAAGGAGCAAATAATCCTCATTTAAAACTTCAAAACTCTTTCCATTTAACAGCCCTGCCACCACACCTGTGGTCAGAGCTTTATACTAGGAGATGGATGGATTCACGGGCAGTGTCCAGAATACACAAAGCAGGGAGAGAGACAGGTTGGAGACCCTGGTGGTAAAGACACTGAAAAATTCAAGCAGGAATTTAAGGGTCTAGGCCATTAAACCTTTACACTGAATAAAAGATATCCACCTCAAAGTCAATGATATAATATTTTGAACTACTAGATAGACAAAGATTTAAAACACAAATAACTCTTTCACATCAATGGACATATAAATTGGCATGACTCCTCTGGGAGACAATATTTATATATTTTTAAGAAGGGACATATCTTTGTCTTAGAAATTTTTTAATAGAAATGTATTTTATAAATATGATATATATAAAGCATATTTGCATGTTATGTTTTATCACATTACAAATTTATATATTGCATAATACATTATAGATTAACATATTTTTCTATTTATATTTATACACACAGATTTGTGCAAAAGGAAGTTAATTACAGCATTATTTATAATTTCAATAGTCTGTAATCCAAATTAAATGTCAATAAGGGAGCAGTTAGATAAATTACAGTACCTATGTAAAATGAAATTCTGCCTGGCTATTGAAAAGACTGAATAGATGCATAGGTACTGATATTCAGTGATCTCCATGATAAAATGATAAACAAAATGCTGAACAGGAATACACATAATATGCTACCATTTGTGTAAAAACAAGCAGCACATCCCTCTAGCATATATACAGAATGTCTCCACAAGGATATATACGAAACTTTTAATTAGCTATTGTACCTGGAGAGAACTTGTTAGCTGTGGGACAAGATGGAAATTATACGTTTATTTTAAATTTTGTAATCAGGTTTATTTACTGTTTATTCTAAAAATAAAGATTATAAAAACAAATATTCTAAAAATTCTAAAAATGAGGACTGTGGACCAGGTTGGTCGTGATCAGAAAAAAAAGCAAGAGACATTTACATTGTGGAAACAAGTCAAAGCTTGCTTGTACGTGGCTTGGCCAAAAATACAAGGAACCAGGAAAAAAAGGAAGTCAAGATTACAAGCAGATTTTTGAGTCCAAGAAGGATCAAGGTCTGAAAAGAAAAAAGAAAACGTGGATTGGAGAATGTAGAGGTAGGACAAGTTTTTGATTTGAACATAGTGAAGTTAAGGCACTAGCAATAAAACTAGAATTTTAAGACATTTTCTTTTACATTAAGAGAACCATTCTTTGGATAAAAGTCTGTTATTAATATATTTGGAAAAAATGTTAAATAAAACACCTTTAAAAGATCTAGAGTTTTCTGTTTTTACAAATAATTGAATACTTATTTTGCTAACAGAGGGAAAATACGTGACCATAACATGCTACTACTATATGTGTTGGGGTAGAGGCAAGCACAGACTTTGCCGCTGTATGATTACAGCTTTGATCTTATGCTATCTTTTCCTGTCACAGCCAGCAGCCTAATCTTTCTCCTAAAGTTGCAACATGCATATTAACAAATGTCACCAGTTATTCTTACTTTATATCCTCGTCGTTGGCAAAAATCACAACGGCCCTGGAGTTGGGGGTGTCCAGGAGCTGTTTGATAATTCTATCAAAGTCAATGGTCCTGTCTTTGCGTTCCTGGGGGATTCTCACGGACTGGGCAATGCAGAGTCCACCTGTTTAAGAAAAGAAAACATAGTGTCAAGAATGTTTCCACAGAGATGTCAAAGCATCCAGGGAAGGTAGATGAGGAGATTCTGAATCCTGGATACACAATACTTCCTTGATGCTGTTGCTAAGCGAGGATGGCATAAGACATCATGCTGAGTCCTGAGATGTTGTTCATACCTAATGCACTTTCCATGGTATTGTGTGACATTCTCCTTATAGTACACTTACAAATATCTAATTATTCCCAGCAATACCAATGATATTACTTCAGAGGAGGTAGGTTTAGATAGGAAGAAAAAGTGGCTAGGTTGAAAAAGGTTTTTGAATTGAATACAATACCCCTTACTAACACTACGAAAAGGAAACTACAATAAAGAAATTGGAGCAGGTAAAGTTCTGTGTATCTCTGTGACTTTTGTGGTGTTTGCATTCCCAGAATTTTTTTTCCCTTTTCACCCATCTCTATTTTTAAAGATCAATTCCAGTGGAATAAATGGAATAAACTAAAACCAAGAACAACTATAGTAAATCATGGTAACAAACACTTATTGACAACATACGATGTGCCCAAGTCATCAAGTGTTTTACAGATGTTATCTCATTTATCTTCTCAAAAATCTGACAAAGTATTTAGTATTGCTCATTTTATGTTAGGGAAAGGGAGGAATAGAGATGTGTTAACTCCAAATTTGTCAGAGCCACTATGATATTCACTGGCATTATGAATTTCAAGATGTAGAAATACTCATCAGTTTACTAAGCAATGTGTGTACATCTTACTTCCCTGCTTCTTGCTTAGCAGCTGCTCTTCAATCTAGCATTTTATAAAACACACTTAAAAGCCAGTATCGATGAAAAGGATAGAGGAAATATTTACTGAAAAATCCTAATGGCCATGCAAGGGGCACAAGATCCAGGGACAGAGACAGGTAAAAAAAAAACTTAGTCTAGAGCAAGATGGCCGAATAGGAACAGCTCCAGTCTCCAACTCCCAGCGCGAGCGACACAGAAGACCGGTGATTTCTGCATTTTCAACTGAGGTACTGGGGTCATCTCACTGGGGAGTGCTGGACAATTGGTGCTGGTCAGCTGCTGCAGCCCGACCAGTGAGAGCTGAAGCAGGGCGAGGCACTGCCTCACATGGGAAGCACAAGGGGGAAGGGAATCCCTTTTCCTAGCCAGGGGAACTGAGACACACAACACCTGGAAAATCGGGTAATTCCCACCCCAATACTGTGCTTTAAGCAAACGGGCACACCACGAGATTATACCCACACCTGGCCGGGAGGGTCCCACGCCCACGGAGCCTCCCTCATTGCTAGCAAAGCAGTCTGCGATCTAACCGCAAGGCAGCAGCGAGGCTGGGGGAGGGGCGCCCACCATTGCTGAGGCTTAAGTAGGTAAACAAAGCCGCTGGGAGGCTCGAAGTGGGTGGAGCTCACAGCAGCTCAAGGAAACCTGCCTGTCTCTGTAGACTCCACCTCTGGGGACAGGGCACAGCTAAACAACAAAAGGGGAAGCAGCAGAGGCCTGTGCAGATGCGAACGACTCTGTCTGACAGCTTTGAAGAGAGCAGTGGATCTCCCAACACGGAGGTTGAGATCTGACAACGGACACACTGCCTGCTCAAGTGAGTCCCTGACCCCTGAGTAGCCTAACTGGGAGACATCCCCCACTAGGGGCAGTCTGACACCCCACACTTCACAGGGTGGAGTACACCCCTGAGAGGAAGATTCCAAAGAAAGAATCAGACAGGTACACTCGCTGTTCAGCAATATTCTATCTTCTGCAACCTCTGCTGCTGATACCCAGGCAAACGGTCTGGAGTGGACCTCAAGCAATCTCCAACAGACCTACAGCTGAGGGTTCTGACTATTAGAAGGAAAACTATCAAACAGGAAGAACACCTATACCAAAACCCCATCAGTACGTCACCATCATCAAAGACCAGAGGCAGATAAAACCACAAAGATGGGGAAGAAGCAGGGCAGAAAAGCTGGAAATTAAAAAAATAAGAGCACATCTCCCCCTGCAAAGGAGTGCAGCTCATCGCCAGCAATGGATCAAAGCTGGTCAGAGAATGACTTTGACGAGATGAGAGAAGAAGGCTTCAGTCCATCAGACTTCTCAGAGCTAAAGGAGGAATTACGTACCCAGCGCAAAGAAACTAAAAATCTTGAAAAAAGAGTGGAAGAATTGATAGCTAGAATAATTAATGCAGAGAAGGTCATAAATGAAATGACAGAGATGAAAAAACCATGACACGAGAAATACGGGACAAATCCACAAGCTTCAGTAACCAACTCGATTAACTGGAAGAAAGAGTATCAGTGATTGAGGATCAAATGAATGAAATGAAGTGAGAAGAGAAACCAAAAGAAAAAAGAAGAAAAAGAAATCAACAAAGCCTGCAAGAAGTATGGGATTATGTAAAAAGACCAAATCTACGTCTGATTGGGGTGCCTGAAAGTGAGGGGGAAAATGGAACCAAGTTGGAAAACACTCTTCAGGATATCATCCAGGAGAACTTCCCCAACCTAGTAGGGCAGGCCAACATTCAAATTCAGGAAATACAGAGAACGCCACAAAGATACTCTTCGAGAAGAGCAACTCCAAGACACATAATTGCCAGATTCACCAAAGTTGAAATGAAGGAAAAATCTTAAGGGCAGCCAGAGAGAAAGGTCGGGTTACCCACAAAGGGAAGCCCATCAGACTAACAGCAGACCTCTCGGCAGAAACTCTACAAGCCAGAAGAGAGTGGGGGCCAATATTCAACATTCTTAAAGAAAAGAATTTTCAACCCAGAATTTCATATACAGCCAAATTAAGCTTCATAAGTGAAGGAGAAATAAAATCCTTTACAGATAAGCAAATGCTTAGAGATTTTGTCACCACCAGGCCTCCCTTACAAGAGACCCTGAAGGAAGCCCTAAACAGGGAAAGGAACAACCGGTACCAGCCATTGCAAAAACATGTCAAAATGTAAAGACCATCGAGGCTAGGAAGAAACTGCATCAACTAACGAGCAAAATAAACAGTTAATATCATAATGCCAGGATCAAGTTCACACATAACAATATTCACCTTAAATGTTAATGGACTAAATGCTCCAATTAAAAGACACAGACTGGCAAACTGGATAAAGAGTCAAGACCCATCAGTCTGCTTATTCAGGAGACCCATCTCACATGCAGAGACATACATAGGCTCAAAATAAAGGGATGGAGGAAGATCTACCAAGCAAATGGAGAACAAAAAAAAGCAGGGGTTGCAATCCTAGTCTCTGATAAAATAGACTTTAAACCATCAAAGATCAAAAGAGACAAAGAAGGCCATTACATAATGGTAAAGGGACCAATTCAACAGGAAGAGCTAACTCTCCTAAATATATATGCACCCAATACAGGAGCACCCAAATTCATAAAGCAAGTCCTTAGAGACTTACAAAGAGATTTAGACTCCCATACAATAATAATGGGAGACTTCAACACTCCACTGTCAGCATTAGACAGATCAACGAGACAGAAAGTTAACAAGGATATCCAGGAATTGAACTCATCTCTGCACCAAGCGGACCTAATAGACATCTATAGAACTCTCCACCCCAAATCAACAGAATATACATTCTTCTCAGCACCACATCGCACTTATTCCAAAATTGACCATATAATTGGAAGTAAAGCACTCCTCAGCAAATGTAAAAGAACAGAAATTATAACAAACTGTCTCTCAGACCACAGTGCAGTCAAACTAGAACTCAGGACTAAGAAACTCAATCAAAACCACTCAACTACATGGAAACTGAACAACCTGCTCCTGAATGACTACTGGGTACATAACGAAATGAGGGCAGAAATAAAGATGTATCTTTGTTCTCATTGCTTTCAAAGAACAACATACCAGAATCTCTGGGACACATTTAAAGCAGTGTGTAGAGGGAAATTTATAGCACTAAATGCCCACAAGAGAAAGCTGGAAAGATCTAAAATTGACACTCTAACATCACAATTAAAAGAACTGGAGAAGGAAGAGCAAACACATTCAAAAGCTAGCAGAAGGCAAGAAATAACTAAGATCAGAGCAGAACTGAAGGAGATAGAGACACAAAAAACCCTCCAAAAAAATCAATGAATCCAGGAGTTGGTTTTTTGAAAAAAATCAACAAAATTGACAGACTGCTAGCAAGACTAATAAAGAAGAGAGAAGAATCAAATAGACGCAATAAAAAATGATAAAGGGGATATCACCACAGACCCCACAGAAATACAAACTACCATCAGACAATACTATAAACACCTCTACCCAAATCAAATAGAAAATCTAGAAGAAATGGATAATTTCCTGGACACTTACACTCTTCCAAGACTAAACCATGAAGAAGTTGAATCCCTGAATAGACCAATAGCAGGCTCTGAAATTGAGGCAATAATTAATAGCCTACCCACCAAAAAAAGTCCAGGACCAGATGGATTCACAGCTGAATTCTACCAGAGGTACAAGGAGGAGCTGGTACCATTCCTTCTGAAACTATTCCAATCAACTGAAAAAGAGGGAATCCTCCCTACCTCATTTTATGAGGCCAACATCATCCTGATACCAAAGCCTGGCAGAGACACAACAAAAAAAGAAAATTTTAGATCAATATCCCTGAAGAACATTGATGCAAAAATCCTCAATAAAATACTGGCAAACAGGATTCAGCAGCACATCAAAAAGCTTATCCACCATGATCAAGTGGGCTTCATCCCTGGGATGCAAGGCTGGTTCAACATTCGCAAATCAACAAACGTAATACAGCATATAAACAGAACCAAAGACAAGAACCACATGATTATCTCAATAGATGCAGAAAAGGCTTTGGACAAAATTCAACAGCCCTTCATGCTAAAAACGCTCAACAAATTCAGTATTGATGGAACGTACCTCAAAATAATAAGAGCTATTTATGACAAACCCACAGCCAATATCATAGTGAATGGGCAAAAACTGGAAGCATTCCCTTTGAAAACTGGCACAAGACAGGGATGCCCTCTCTCACCACTCCTATTCAACATAGTGTTGGAAGTTCAGGCTAGGGCAATCAGGCAAGAGAAAGAAATCAAGGGTATTCAGTAAGGAAAAGAAGAAGTCAAATTGTCCCTGTTTGCAGATGACATGATTGTATATTTAGAAAACCCCATTGTCTCAGCCCAAAATCTCCTTAAGCTGATAAGCAACTTCAGCAAAGTCTCAGGATACAAAATTAATGTGCAAAAATCACAAGCATTCTTATACACCAGTAACAGACAAACAGAGAGCCAAATCAGGAATGAACTTCCATTCACAATTGCTTCAAAGACAATAAAATACCTAGGAATCCAACTTACAAGGGATGTAAAGGACCTCTTCAAGGAGAACTACAAACCACTCCTCAGTGAAATAAAAGAGGACACAAACAAATGGAAGAACATACCATGCTCATGGATAGGAAGAATCAATATCGTGAAAATGGCCATACTGCCCAAGGTTATTTATAGATTCAACGCCATCCCCATCAAGCTACCAAAGAGTTTCTTCACAGAATTGGAAAAAACGGCTTTAAAGTTCATATGGAACCAAAAAACAGCCCGCATTGCCAAGACAAACCTAAGTCATAAGAACAAAGCTGGAGGCATCACGCTACCTGACTTCAAACTATACTACAAGGCTACAGTAACCAAAACAGCATGGTACTGGTACCAAAACAGAGATATAGACCAATGGAACAGAACAGAGTCCTCAGAAATCATACCACACATCTACAGCCATCTGATCTTTGACAAACCTGAGAGAAACAAGAAATGGGGAAAGGATTCCCTATTTAATAAATGGTGCTGGGAAAATTGGCTAGCCATAAGTAGAAAGCTGAAACTGGATCCTTTCCTTACTCCTTATACAAAAATTAATTCAAGATGGATTAGAGACTTCAATGTTAGACCTAATACCATAAAAACCCTCAAAGAAAACCTAGGTAGTACCATTCAGGACATAGGCATGGGCAAGGACTTCATGTCTAAAACACCAAAAGCAACGGCAGCAAAAGCCAAAATTGACAAATGGGATCTCATTAAACTAAAGAGCTTCTGCACAGCAAAAGAAACTACCATCAGAGTGAACAGGCAACCTACAGAATGGGAGAAAATTTTTGCAATCTTCTCATCTGACAAAGGGCTAATATCCAGAACCTACAAAGAACTCAAACAAATTTACAAGAAAAAAACAACCCCATCAAAAAGTGGGCAAGGTATATGAACAGACATTTCTCAAAAGAAGACATTCATACAGCCAACAGACACACGAAAAAATGCTCATCATCACTGGCCATCAGAGAAATGCAAATCAAAACCACAATGAGATACCATCTCACACCAGTTAGAATGGCAATCATTAAAAAGTCAGGAAACAACAGGTGTTGGAGAGGATGTGGGGAAATAGGAACACTTTTACACTGTTGGTGGGATTGTAAACTAGTTCAACCATTATGGAAAACAGTATGGCGATTCCTCAAGGATCTCGAACTAGATGTACCATATGACCCAGCCATCCCATTACTGGGTATATACCCAAAGGATCATAAATCATGCTGCTATAAAGACACATGCACATGTATGTTTATTGTGGCACTATTCACAATAGCAAAGACTTGGAATCAACCCAGATGTCCATCTGTGACAGACTGGATTAAGAAAATGTGGCACATATACACCATGGAATACTATGCAGCCATAAAAAAGGATGAGTTGGCGTCCTTTGTAGGGACATGGATGCAGCTGGAAACCATCATTCTTAGCAAACTATCACAAGAACAGAAAACCAAGCACCGCAGTTCTCACTCATAGGTGGGAACTGAACAATGAGATCACTTGGACTCGGGAAGGGGAACATCACACACCGGGGCCTATCACGGGGAGGGGGGAGGGGGGAGGGATTGCATTGGGAGTTATACCTGATGTAAATGACGAGTTGATGGGTGCAGCACACCAACATGGCACAAGTATATATATGTAACAAACCTGCACGTTATGCACATGTACCCTAGAACTTAAAGTATAATAATAATAAAACAAACAAACAAACATATAAACTCCCAACAAAACTATGAATCATCTTGACCTAATTGACAGCCCACACAACAAAAACACACTGATTCTTTTCAAGCACAAATGCAACATTTATGAAGATAGACCATATTTTGAGCCATACAAAAAACATTTTTAAAGCATAGAAATAATACAAAGTATTTTCTCAGAGTATAACAGAATCAAAGTAGAAATCAATAACAGGAAGATAACAGGAATATCTGCAAACACTTGGAGATTAAACAATATACTACCAAATAACCCATGGGTCAAAGAGAAGTGTCAAGGTAAATTTAAAAACATTTTGAGCTAAATATAAATGAAAGTACAATATATCAAAATTTGTAAGTTACAGCTAAAGCGGTGTTTAGATGGAAACATGGCATTATGTTTATATTAGAAAAGAAGAAACATCTAAAATCAGCAACTTAAACTTTCACTTTAAGAGAAAATAACTGAGTAAATACAAAAACCAAAATCAAAACCAAAACGAAACAAAACAAAACAAAAAAAAACCAGAAAGGACATAATAAAAGGTAAAGCAAAAAATCAATGAGTTTAAAAACAGAAATATAATAGAGAAAAACAATGAAATCAAAAGCTGCATTTTTAGCAGAGCATGATTGTGAAAATCTACAGATTTGCTACTCAAGAGACTGAGAAGGGAGAGTCACTTAAGCCCAGGAGTTGGAGACCAGTCTGGGCAACATAGCAAGATCCCAGCTCTTTTATTATTTTTTTTAAAGTTGCATTTTTTGAAAATATAAATAAAATTGATAGATATGAAATGAAGACTGAGACAAAAATGGAGAACTAACAAATGACCCTATTTAGGAATGAAAGAAGGGTAACCTTGATGATCTCATGGATATCCAAACACAATATGAGGATATTAGTAATAACTCTACATCAGTAAGTTCAGCTATGTAAACGATATGAAAGAATTCCTTTAAAGATACAAAATACCAAAACTGAATGCATAATAATCTGAAGAGTCCTATGTAAATTAAAAATGCCAAATTCGTCATTTAAAAATCTTTCAGAAAATAAAGATTCAGGCTCAGATGGTTGAACTGATGAATTCTATCAGTGAATGAATACATAAAACATAATCTACACCATCTCTTCCAGAGAATGGAAGAAGAGAGAACATAACTCATTTTGAGATCAGTATTACCTAATACCTAAACCAGGAAAAGATATTACCAAACAAAAATTACCAAAAAAAAAAAGTAACACAGACAATATTACTTGGAACATATTTGCAAATATTCTTAAAAATATTTTAACTAAACAAATCCAACAACACATTTTTAAAAAGATTAAGACTGAGTGAGTTTTATTCAAAGAACAAAAGGCTAATTTATTATTTGAAAAATCAATCATTATTTACATATTGTCAGACCAAATAAGAAAAAACATGAGCACCTTAATACATGCAGAGAAAGTACTTAACAAAATTATCTCTCTGTCTATATATATTTATAATAACAATAATAAACTCTGTAAACTATAATTAGAAGATAATTTCTTTAGCCCAAGAATAGGCATCTACAAAAAGCCTATAGCTAGCATCACATTTAATAGTAAGACACCACAAGGCAAAGTTGCCCTATCCTGTTCAATACTGTACTATAAACTCTTGCCAAAATGAGAGGGGGAGAAAGAAACAAACTATATACATGTTTCAAAGGAAAAAGTAAAATCAGTTCTATTTACATATGACATAGAAATCCCCCTCCCCCCCCCCAAAAAAAACTATCAAAAAATCTCCTAGAATAAGTTCCTTAAACAAGGTTGCAGGATATGAAACTCAATAAGCAACAGTCAATCATATGTTAGCAAGGAACTACTGGAATTTTACATTGAAATACAATGCCATTTAATAGTATCACCAAAAAACCAGTCCTACTTAGGCAACAAAATATGTACAAGGTCCATGTGCTGAAAACTATAAAACATGGCTAACATACATTTTTAAACATATAAGTAAATTCTTCCCAAATCTATAGATTCAATGCTATCTATATCAAACTTTCTGTAAATTTTTTTTTTATTTTTGTAGATTTCAACATCTAACTTAACATTTATATGGAAGGGCAAAGGAAATGCAATAGTCAAAACAATTCTGAAAAATAAAAAAATTGGAGACTCACACCACCTAAGTTTAAGACTTACTTTCAAGCTACAGGAATCAAGCAGTGTACAATGTTGGTAAAAAGTATTGATAGTTGAACAAAGGGAAGAAAATACAGCCTCAGAAGTACACCAACACAAATATAGTCAACTGATTGTTGGCTAACATGCAAAGGCAATCAAAGGAAAAAGAATAGTCTTTTCAACAAATGATGCCAAAATAATTGGATTTTCTTATGCAGAAATAATAAATCTTGCCTTATATCTTATACAGAAATTAACTCTAAATGGATAATAGACTCAAGTGTAAAATATAAAGCTAGAAAACTTTTAGAATAAAACAAAGGGAAAATCAATATGACCTTGGATTTGCCAATGAGTTTTTGAATATAATATCCAAAGCACAATCTACAAAGAAAAACAGGATACATTGGATTTTATGAAAATTTAAATCTTTTGTTCCGTGAAAGACAGCATTGAGAAAACGAAAGCACAAGTCAGAGACTTGGTTAAAAGTATATGTTTGATAAAAGAATGTATCCAGAATATATAAATAACTCTTAAACTCAGCAATAAAAACACAAACAATCAAACAAAATATCAGAATTCACACTTACAGAAGAGCTTGTGAAGCACATTTCTGATCCCCACTTCTAGAGATTCTTAGTCAGTTTGCGTCAAGCCTGTGAATTTGTAGTTGGAACAGCTTCCCAGGTGATGCTGATGCCGCTAGTTTAGGGCCCACACTGCTCTAGGTGAAACTGCTGCAGGTGGTCAGATTTTGAGACATATTCACCTGGGTGTCTCCATACTGGTTGTAGCCTACTCGGGTAGAAGTAAAATTTGTTCAATGATATTTTTGCCAAACATTTTTTGAGGAGCTCTTAGGAAGGTGGCATAGAGAAAAGGAAGGAAAGGGTAAATCATTGTGCTTTGTTATAAAGCTTACAATGGTACAGAGAGCCAGCAACAGATATATCCCTGGGCAATGGCGACTACAGTCTCAATACCATGATTCCTCCAAGTCTGGAAAGCATTATGGAGGATGGAGGGATGAAACCATCTGCAAACTGTCCTGGGACTCCTGGGGAGAAGAAATGGCTACATTATCATCTTCTCAGCAAGAGAAGGGGTATAACTTTGTATGGAAACCCAGCTTCCCATCAGGATTCAATTATAGCTGAGTGATTAAGCAAATTGGAGAAAACTCCATTTGGCAACATGTCTAGTAGAGAAGCAGTCTGCACACATAGATTGAGGGCTCACTCGGTGTACACTGGGGGAACTGACGTGCGGAGTTTCACGATTGCAGAATTGAGATGCTCATCCCCTCTTATAGGGAATTGCCCGCAGGTGAGCAAAATTAAACACCTCGACAGAAGAGATTGGCTATTAACATGGTAATGGGAATAAACCTGTTAGCAAAGCTAAAATATAAAACCGAAAGAAAACTGGAAAACGGAGAAAGAGAAATAAACATGCTGTTTTGATAATCAGTTCTTAGAAGGCTTGAATTGTACCTGCTGGAAAGACAATCCACCCCTTATTTGCCTCAGATCCATAAGAGAATGTGGTAGGTTTAAAAATACACTTATATTGTGAGTAGATGACATCAACATAAACATTGAAGCCATACCAAGAGTGTCACTGTGAGACAATAATGATGGTCCCATGTACCTACCAGCAAAAACTGGAATCGTGAACTGCACACACACATACACACACACATATCTGGTATCTGAATATCACTTAGCTTATTTCTCAGTAATGGTGATAATTCAGCACACTACATTCTCCTCGGACACACGGAAAATATAATTAGAGTTTGATGCTGCCAGTTGGTATTGCAATTGCCCAATTAATTCACACTTCTGTGGGGAGCCAACAAGTAGGGAGAACTGGAAAGTTTCATCGTAAATGTGGCAATTGAAGAGCCATAAGAGATAGGACAACTCCATTCACAGCACCTCAGCTTTCACTGAGAAAGTCTACTGTCAAAAGCTTAAGAGAGTGATACATACAAGAGAGATACATACAAGCCACTGATGTAATGAAAAGAATTTCAGAGTCCCAGAAATCAATCTGCTTCTTGATTCAGAGCTGAAAACTGGTCAGTTTTCTGTCTGCGCTTGGTAGCT
Organism: Rhinopithecus roxellana; assembly: GCF_007565055.1. NCBI lineage: Eukaryota > Metazoa > Chordata > Mammalia > Primates > Cercopithecidae > Rhinopithecus > Rhinopithecus roxellana. Next base: position 87,888,732 of record NC_044549.1, on the reverse strand, counting down.
AGCAATCTTTAACAGCAAGAAGAATCTCAGGAATCACACCACAGATACTTTCCAATAAAATACTTTTCTCTCCCAAATGATTATGAATTATTTTTGATCTAATAAGCAGAAACAACAGAAAACAATTTAAAGCCTGCAACTCAATCCTGAGAGAGCTGATACACAATACAGTTCTATTGATGATTCTATGATTTAGCTATCCCAATTTAATTTAGTAAATATTTGTTGAGACTATTATAATAAAAGCTCTTTTTTTTTTTTTTTTTTTTTGAGACCAAGTCTCACTCTTGTCCCCCAGGCTGGAGTGCAATGGCGCGATCTCAGCTCACTGCAAACTCCGCCTCCTGGGTTCAAGCAATTCTCCTGCCTCCGCCCCTTGAGTAGCTGGGATTACAGGCACACACCACCACGCCCGGCTAATTCTTGCATTTTTAGTAGAGATGGGGTTTCACTATGTTGGCCAGGCTGGTCTAGGACTCCTGACCTCAGGTGATCCACCCGCCTTGGCCTCCCAAAAGTGCTGGGATTACAGGTGTGAGCCACCGCGCCCAGCCTCAATGGTGTTTGTTTGTTTGTTTGTTTTTAAAGAAGTAATACATCGAAGCAGAAGAAGCCTTAGAATACCCACATCTACATATGGAGAAACTGAGATCCAAAGAGTTTAACAGAGATAATATTAATCATAGTTGAAGGAGTGGGTCTCATGAGTTCTGTCTGTGTGTTGATGCTATTCTAAGTACTTATCTATTAACACATTCAATGATTATACCGCCTTATAAGTAAGTGGGGAGAAAAAAAGAGGCATTCTGAAATTAAATACCTCACCTCAAATCACAACTGAATGGCAGAGTAGTACTGAAGTTTTAATCTTTCAATACTTTAAGCTAAATGACAAGATAGTGATCTGTCCTCACATACTCCACAGATTAAGAGAACACATATTATTAAAGGAGATAAAGATACATATAACACGTCTTATTAGAGGAATCATCAAAGGTTTTATAAAAGAAATTCAATTTCAAATGAGTTGTTACATGTCTGTGAAAGGAAGGATACTTAATGGAGGGAAGAGAGGGGTTAACTTTGAAAGGTCAAGGTGGTTGTGAATAAGCCTGTCCAACCCTCCCGCATTAGTGTTTTCATGCTGCTGATAAAAACATACCCAAGACTGGGTCATTTATCAAGAAAAAGAGCTTTAATGAACTCACAGTTCCACATGGCTGGGGAGGCCTCACAATCATGGCAGAAGGCAGAAAGCACATATTATTACATGGCAGCACACAAAAGAAAACATGAGAACCAAGCGAAATGGATTTCCCTTTAAAAACCATCAGATCTCCTGAGACTTATTCACCACCACCAGAACAGTATGGGGGAACTGCCCTCATGATTCAGTTATCTCCCACTGGGGCCCTCCCACAGCATGTGGGAATTATGGGAGCTACAATTCAAGAGGAGATTTGGGTGGGAACACAGTCAAACCATATCACCTCCATTTCCCCTCCCATCTTTGCTGAGAGATTCCTGGTTTTAGGGTGGTGAGGTATCCAGTCCCATACAACCGCTCATCACTGATCACAGTCAACAGGGGTCAAGTATGTTTCCCAATCTCCCAGCCTCTTTTCAACTACAAATAATCACGTGACCCACAAAAGAGGGAGAAATTTCCTAGAGTCAGTTCTGGGAAAAGTTTTACTCCCATGGTAAAAATACACGGGGGGGGCGGGGGGGGGTGGAGAGAGAGAGAGAGAGAGAGAGAGAGAGAGAGAGAAAGCTGGCATGACTTTTCCTCTAACCCTGTATATATTATGATGTCTGCACTATTACTGTCCTCTTGGCACCACTAGGACACAGCAAAAGGATGACCAACTCCTTAAAACTGGTAAACCAGAAAAAGAGAAAGAACCAGAGTCCCTGACGTCATGCATCATTGAACAGAATAAATACTGTTAGCCCCCACCTACTTCCTGATATGAGAGAAAATGAAACACCTTTTCGTGTCAACTCGCAGCAGTCAGTTTTCTCTCATTTTCAACTGAACATAGTCCTAAATGATCTTTACCTCAAAACAGTCCAAGCTCAGTATAGAAGAGAAAATTCCTGAATATTAAAAAAAAAAAAAGTCAAGAAAATTACAAAGCTAAAGAGTCCCAAGGAATCACTGCCGCAGTGAGGATGCTGGGAAGAGGGTGTGGCTGGCACCTGCATGGATTTGTGGACAAGATTGTTAGGTGAGAGAGGGAAACAGAGTGGAACAGTGTAAATGGCCACAAAGAAATTGGAAAGAGCACCTGGGGGTGGGGAGGGGTGGACAAAGATTTTGGTGATAGAGGCATTGAGAGTTAAGAGTACAGGGTTCTTGATCTTTCTTAGCCTCTAGCTCTCTGTGTGATCTTTGACACATCCATACCCCTTTCTGGATTGCCAAGGGAGAGAGAGGAAAGAAAGAAGGCAGGAAGCAAGGACAGATGAACACCCCCAAAAGTGTTCAGCTGCCACAATGTAGGGAACAGTTTGGGGAACAGATAGATAAGCATGGTTGCAGTAAAGTATAATAAAAAGCAGAGGTTAGGCTGGTGGGGTTGGGGTGGAAGTACACAAGACTTCCTAAGACAAACCACAGGAAACTGAACACTTAGATAAAAAACTCTCTGTTCCCTGCCAGTGAGGACCACACCTCTCATTCTGAGCAGAATGCATGTTTTATCTGCACATGCTAATGAGAAATGAATCCATCATATCTTTCAGCCAAGAAATGTTGAACAGCAAGTCTCTATAAAATGTATTCAGGAATTTTATCATTTTATCTCAGGCAATATTTTGCCTGAGAAATATCTGCATTATACTTGAGGACATGCTGAGGTTTAAAGCAATCTTGGACACAGCTATATGTATGCTAGCTGACTTAACCTTAAAATCTGGGAACTAAAACAACACTTAGAACAACGCTTCCTGTAATCCCAGCACTTTGGGAGGCCGAGACGGGCGGATCACGAGGTCAGGAGATCGAGACCATCCTGGCTAACACGGTGAAACCCCGTTTCTACTAAAAAATACAAAAAACTAGCCGGGCGAGGTGGCGGGCACCTGTAGTCCCAGCTACTCAGGAGGCTGAGGCAGGAGAATGGCGTAAACCCGGGAGGCGGAGCTTACAGTGAGCTGAGATCCGGCCACTGCACTCCAGCCCGGGAGACAGAGTAAAACTCCGTCTCAAAAAATAAATAAATAAATAAATAAATAAATAAATAAATAAATAAATAAATAGAAAGAAAGAAAGAAAAACGCTTCCATTTTACAGATGGTGAAATTGTTCCAGAAAGGGGAAATGATTGAGAAACTGCATCACAGCTGAGGCTGCAATTAAGTTTTACTGATTTCTGATGTCATACTCCTTTACTTTGTGTTGATACTTTGTGATACTTTCTTTGCCATTTTTAGATTCATGTATTCATTTAAAAATATTTATTAACTTTCATATTTCAGGCATTCTTTTAGTTGCTATGAGGGGAATATAGAACTTAACATAAGATACAAAGATCTCGCTCTCACAGGAATATATACTAATAAGACAACTTTTTAAATTATTTTTATTTTTTTATTATACTTTAAGTTCTAGGGTACATGTACACAATGTGCAGGTTTGTTACATATGTATACATGTGCCTTGTTGGTGTACTGCACCCATGAACTCGTCATTTACATTAGGTATATCTCCTAATGCTGTCCCTCCCCCCTCCCCCAACCCCACGACAGGCCTCCGTGTGTGATGCTCCCCTTCCTGTGTCCAAGTGTTCTCATTGTTCAATTCCCACTTATGAGTGAGAACATGCGACAATTGGGTTTTTGTCCCTGTGATAGTTTGCTTAGAATGATGGTTTCCAGCTTCATCCATGTCCCTACAAAGGACATGAACTCATCTTTTTTATGGCTGCATAGTATGCCATGGTGTATGTGTGCCACATTTTCTTAATCCAGTCTATCACTGATGGACATCTGGGTTGGTTCCAAGTCTTTGGGTTGGTTCCAAGTCACTATTGTGAATAGTGCCGCAATAAACATATGTGTGCATGTGTCTTTATAGCAGCATGATTTATAATCTTTTGGGTATATACCCAGTAATGGGATGGCTGAGTCAAATGGTATTTCTAGTTCTAGATCCTTGAGGAATTGCCACACTGTCTTCCACAATGGTTGAACCAGTTTACTTTTCTTTTTAATTCCCTTTCGAGACTATAATGACCTCTGCAAATGATCTAAGCTTAGATGACCAACAAAATCCCAATAAGGAACATCACATTTTTTTCAACAGCTGGTATCTTGGCAGGTCATGAGTGGGTTAATCAAGTTTGTGCTCCAATTCAAGAAGTCTTTGGAAAGCAAGCTATTCCTTTCCCTGAACAAGAACTAAAAATTGGTTGATTTTTTTACAGTCACTGGTTTTCCCTGTGATTTGAACAGGCTTGGCAGTCAGAATCAATTGTCACTGGTCTCCAAGCAGATTCTCTGTAAGAATGTCCCACTATTCATCCCTGGACAATAAAAAGGAAGTCAATTCATGAGGTTAAAACATGGCAGGTATTTACAAGTGACAGTTCTCATTTCTTCAGTCTCACCTGGATGTATATGGGGAAAAAGAAGCAGGCATTTTTATTATTCATTTTAAGTCATTAAAATTAGGGGATAATAGGATAACATGTCCATGTGGGAGTCATCCAGAAAACTTCAAATCAATGGGATTTTAGAGCAGGCATATACGTACACTATTTCATTACACTTCTAAGACAGTGGTTCTCAGGATATGATCGGACCTTTGTGAATTTTCTAGTAATCTGTGTGTACATTTCTTACAGTACTATACTATAGTAGTTTTTAAAATTATCTGTATACTACTACTTTCCATTAATAATTTAATAAGTACTTGTGTCATTCTTCATTGCATCTTTCACTAAAGTCATATCTCTCCCCAATAATAACTGCTTTTATTGGTTCCAAAGCATTTTTAATGCCTCCATTCTTATGTGAACACTGCCACATAATACCAGAGATGGACATAAGTGGGGTTATGGGTCCACTTTACAGATGAGATGACTGGAGCTTGGAACATAGATTTGTCCAATGCTACATAGCTAAACGCAGGACCAGGGCAAAAATTGAGAAACATGACCCTTGTCTAGAGCTATGTTCCTACCAGTTCTTATACATTCTGATAGGATTTCCTTCACTTCCTACCCCTCACTCTTTCCTGCATCACGTTCCTATCAATGAGTAAAACAGAATAAATGGAAAGCTTGTAACTCCAGTGTGGTCTTCTAAATGGCAAAAAAATAAAAATAAAAAATAAAAAATAAAATAATAATCAATAACTCCTTTGTAATAGCATCTTTTCATTTGGTGATTTAGTGCCAGATATTTTACCCCAACTCATCCAGACAAACAAATACATCTCCCTTTGTATATCCTTAAAGGAGAATGATTGAGTCTTTGTCCTGTCAATAGGAATGGGCATAACATATATTCAGATCTCTAGGCTTGTTACATATGGTAAATGTAATGTTTAAATACACAGAATTTAACTTTGCAAAGAAATATAAAGAAAACACGACTGTCATATGATTATACTATCAATTTGGATAATAGCTTGCCACATTACATATCAAAATTAGAGTTATAAAACATGATTAGTCTTCATTGAATCGGGGACCTCTGAATGCTAAATGATAAATTGAGCTTTAAGAATTGTGCTATTTTTCAGCATCTTTATCTGCAGCTCTTGCTCGCCTTACCTTTAGTGTCTCTGCTAAGATATATTAGTCCTGCAGCAAACTATTACCTCTCTTAAGACTAGAAAGAGTACACATATCAATTAGAGCATTTTTTTAATGTGAGATTTATCATTGTAAGGAAACCTTGCTATTTATCAGTATGTATGTCCCAAAGCAAATAAGTGGAAACAAATAAATCCAGCTTTTAGTGACTTAAAAAAATGTGTCACTCTCATCATTTTTCAGAAAGCCCCGAGAAAATTATTCCCTTTCTTACTTAGGAGTGAAATATTTAAGACTTTTATCAGTTATGCTTCTTAAGTACAATAGGTAAACAAAGATGCTAGTTAACATCACATTCTTCATCTTTGTGTTCAAAGCAGATGACTTTGGGTAAAAGCTTCCCAAGTCCCAGAAGATCAATTGAGTTGTTAACAAGAGAAGGCAAAGAGTTCATTGAGTTTTCTAAGTGTATGAAATAAAACAAGACATTTGAAGCCGATTCTCCATCTTCCAATTTACCGGTCTTCTCTTGAAGTCTTGCTCACCCTCTTTATTTTCTTTAGAGAATTCCAACAGAAGTCAAGTCACAAAAGGGGCTGCCAAGCTTAAGAATTCAATACTTAGGTTCTTAGGTCATACCTGAGAGTTTGAAAGATTTATCTGCAGTAAATGTCTCCAGATGAGGTTAGTACACTTATTTGCAAAATAGATGTGAGCTTACTGGCAGAATTATTCTGAAAATAGCTTTATTTATCTCTATCTATGGGATCAACCATGCCAGTTTTAGGGGTAGAAGGGGAGCAATTTTTCTGTCCAGGAATCAGGAAACAGATTCAGCTACAGCCATTGCTCAAGTAATTTACCCAAAACTGTGCCCGATAAAGCCAAAGTCCTATCTAAGATGATGCTAACTGTTCATTTTAAGCCAATGTAACATTATTTTTGCCACAGGATTTGCAAATATATTTGTCTTTTGTGGCATATTCAATGCTATTATGTTTTGATGATAGAAATGAAAGATTTTTCATTCCGAAAAACAGAGTGTACTCAAAAGAGGAATAAATAAAATCTTACCTTTAATGACCTCAATATAAATTTGATCAACCATTTGCGACAGTCTTAAAAAAAGAGAGGAAGAGACATGCATGCAGATATCCTTAAATTCTAGAAAGAGATACAAGTGATCGAATAAAACACGACCAGTTTTTAAGGCCTTATGTTTGGGGTCACAAAAAAAATTCAAAAAGATAGAATAAGAGAGGATAAGAGATTATTTCCACCTCTGTCACTATATATTCAAAGGGTTATTGAAATTTAGTAAATGAAATAAAAAATTAATGAGAAGGCTATGTTCTATGCATAAAAAATGAAACCAAACTTCTGAAGCAGCTGAATCTGCAAATCATTTTGATAAACAGCATTTCACATTAGCATCAGAGCAACACCCACAAGAAAAGAATGTGAGAGGTGAATATTTGTGGATATCATATAATTTATCTCCAGAGTATAACAAGTCAGAAATTGCATGACCCTCAGGTTTACCAATTGGCCCGACAAATACCAAATTACATTTTGAAATGTAATTACTCAAAACTGCATGTTAAATGTTTAATGCAAAATATTAAGAAAAACATGTAATCTTGTAACAATGAATATGGGTTTTAATTTAGGTTACACTAAGCAATCACCTTTATGATTATGAGTTTTGAGCATTAAGCGAGCTCTGGCAAATTTCCTTCCCATGAAGGGAAAGTCAGGTTTCTTCTCATTCAAATATCTTAATTAGAGACTAGGATCACAGCTGGGTTGCTACCTGTTTGACAATGCTGTGAGTTACAGAAATCAAAGGAATGTACACAATCATCCAGATTTAAAGTGATTTGCTATATTCATATGTGGTGTGTGGACTCAACCCACATTGTCTGCTAATGATGCCCCATGAACTTCAGCTCCAAAAACTCTATCCATCCACACTAAAATCACGTTGGGCTTCAGAAATCAAGAGATAAATTAGAAGGAAAAAAGCATAAATAAATACGATAAGTAAAACAGTGGAAAGGCATAAAGAACCAATAACTTTCTTTTCCTCTCAGACTAAAGTTAGAGGTGACTTACCAACAGACAATTGGCATCACAGTGCAACAAAGAGGGCAAAAAACTATTTGGTAGGTGGAGGCATCCTAGAAAGCACACAGTCTGGCCTGGCCCACAAGGAATAGAGGAGTTTACATGGATGTTGAGAGTATATGCACACTGTAACATACAATATTTTATCCTCAGTCTGGAGTTCCTCTAGTACCTGTACTTTTTTGGACAACCACCCCTTATAATTTACCGTTTTGTGCTCTTGAAAGAGAAGGCACACTAATAATAACTATGGGAGGTTTACTATGTATTAGGCCCTATTTGATTGTCATGTATGAGCTTCATTCAATAAAACACACAATAACACCACAGGTTTGATGGGAGACACACTGGGATGGGAGTGGTTAGAATGATCAGGCAATATGAGGTGCACTCTCTATAGGGGGTTTTAAAAAGAAACAACTAAAAGCCACCTGCCTTTTATCTTTTTTTTTTTTTTTTTTTTTTTTTTGAGACGGAGTCTCACTCTGTTGCCTGGGCTGCCGGGCGGGAGGGAGTGCAGTGGCCGGATCTCAGCTCACTGCAAGCTCCGCCTCCCGGGTTCCTGCCATTCTCCTGCCTCAGCCTCCCGAGTAGCTGGGACTACAGGCGCTGCCACCTCGCCCGGCTAGTTTTTTGTATTTTTTAGTAGAGACGGGGTTTCACCGCATTAGCCAGGATGGTCTCGATCTCCTGACCTCGTGATCCGCCCGTCTCGGCCTCCCAAAGTGCTGGGATTACAGGCTTGAGCCACAGAGCCACCGCGCCCGGCCACCTGCCTTTTATCTTAATCATATAATAATAATTCTAAACACAGTCAGGGAAAAATACTATTCTTCTAAAAATCTTTTGTTGGTCTAAGTTAGGAGTCAGCAAACTTTTTCTGTAAAGTGCCAGATACTGAATATTTGAGACTTTGCAGGTTATATGGTCTCTTTCACAGCTACTGAACTCTGTTGTAGCCCAAATCAGCCAACTGCCCTTGACAACACAGAAGCAAATGGTCATTTCAAAAAAATAAAATTTACAATGATAAGTAGCTGGACAAATGTAACCTGCTGGTCAAAGTTTGCTCATCTCTAATATAAGTTCTAAATAACTGCTGCCATAACTATTACGTTTTAGTAATATATGCATAAGCTTCAAATTACCATCATTTTTATTGGGTATCCTTTAATAAGCATTATATTTTATAAGGAAGTGAACTCAGAAAACTCAAAACTGTTTCATTTCATGATTATTATTGAAAATACTTTTGTAATATAGAGGAGGAAACTGATATAAAATGATTTTAGTTCACAGTATGCCCCTAAGTAAACAACAGTTTTGTTTTATAAATGAACATAGGAAAGTGAAAAATGATTTGCCAAGACCAACCAGTAGATAAATTAAGCCCAATTTCAAAACTAGTTTCAATAATGAAACAAAAATATTTAACTCCCTCATGATAAACAAGATGTCACAACAGCCATGGCTTGGAGTAAACCCGAGTCAGAGAATGAAAATTTAGCCTTAGGTTTCTTACCCAGTGCTCTATTGAACGTTGATTAAATCTACATTGTGATAAAGAGGCAAGATAAATCTATAATTCATCCCATCTAAATTTCCCAAACTATTAATACATCTCTCCATTCAAAGCAGATTACATATTTCATCCTATTAATTATGTGATATTCTGTTGACATTTGGAATTGATCTATTTATCTTGATTGTTAGTATTGATTGTACTAGTGTGCAGTTCCAAGAGAGCTCATGTATACACAAACACACACACATACACAGGTGAGCATGCACACCGCATACACCCCTAAATCCTGAAGCCAAACACTCTGGTACTTTGGTAATCAGCATTTGTAACTACGCATGTATCTGTGATTATGAATATTGTAATTTCTACTTAGCTAATTAAATCTGAAAAATTAGTGTGTTTCTCTCCATTTCCTTCAAAGCTTATTTTTCTATCACAATTTAATTGAGTTATTAGGCTGCAATCGAGACGAATTAAGATTCTTGATGATGCTTTCCTCTCTCAGTAGAGATATTGACACTGCTGTTCCAGTTATATTTGAACAGTCACTTTGCAAAGTTATAGACAGCACTTTTAATTAAAACACCTAATCTCCTGAATTGGTTTGATTTATATATTGCTTGAATCAGCTTTCAAATGGAATGGAATTTATTAGAATTTTAAAATAAAATATCGGGCCAGAAACTCCATTTATTTTCTTTTTCAAAGCCTGCTTAAGTGTTTTATGTATGTCAATAATTCTTCTTTGTGAATTTTTTAACTGCCCGTAAAGTCCATGTGTAGAACTTTAAAGAATTTTTCAATGATTTGGCTCAAGTAGGTAATACTTGTATAGTGATTCCTCTGAAATGATATTCTTGATGAAAGCAGTTTTGTGCTATATAATGCCTCCAAAGTCTGTAAATTCTGCTCTTCTTTATCCAATCAAATCCCTCTCCAAATCTTTCTCCTTGGTTTACATTGAGCAGAAAATCTTAACCTATCATTAATTGTTTAGAGTCTATTTCAAAAGCAGTCTTTCATATCCTTTAAATCAACATTCCTATGAGAGGTCCTATCTTTTTATACTACTTATTTGTTTGAACAGAGCTTTGGTGCTTGCAGTTATTTTTAATAATAATAATAATAACAGCAACCTCAATCAAAACCTTTAATGAACATTTAGGGTGTGCCAGGCTTTGCATCAGCTACTTTATAAGCATTATCTAACTTAAACTCACAAAAATATTTAAAAGGTTGAAACTACTCTTGCCTTCATTTTAAGAATGAGAAAACCCACGCACAAGGAGGTTAAATATCTTTCTCTCTGAGCCACACAGCTAGGAAGTGTCCAGCACCACCATTCTAACCTAGACTGTCTGACTCTAGGTCCATGGTCTTGTCTTCACCATTCCCTACAACTCAGAACTTCGAAAGTAATGTTAGAGAGATTAAAATCAAGGTCATGTAACTAGCAAGCAGTAGACTCAAGATGTGAAAGTAGGTTTCCCACTAAACCAAGTAGAACTGAAATAGAAGAGTAATCTGATCTGCCTAAATTAAAGTTACTTAATATTAGGTCCAATGATAAAAATTAGTCCTAAATCTCGAAGCCCGGGTCTACATTGTTGGTTAATCCTTGGATAGAATGGAAAGGATAAATGTAAATTCCTCTGGTCCACATTTTTCAAATGAGTTCCCCTCTTCTGGGAGATCTTAATAAAAAGGTACTGTGATCAAACACATTTGGAGAACATCCCACAGTATATATCACTGTCGACGTTTCACAAAACAGCTTTAATATATTAAACATTTTGAGAAGCACTGCAAAAAAGACACAATCTTAATTAGGTCTAATCAACAATACCTACATTTATTAAGTCACAGATCCTGTTTGTGGTAGGCAGAATAATGGCACCCTAATGATGCCCACCGCTTACTCCTCAGAATCTGTAAGTGTGTTACCTTACATGACAAAGGAGAAATAAGGTCGCAAATGAAATTAAGGTTGCTAATCAGCCTACTTTGACATAGGAGAGTATTCTGGATGATCTAGTGATGACAAGGATCATTACAAGTGAAAGAGAGAAGCAAGAGAGTCACAATCAGAGAGACAGATTTGAAGATGCTGCACTGCCAACTTTGTGGATAGACGAGAGCCATGAGCCAAGGCATAGCAGCAGCTTCTGCAATCTGGAAAAGGCAAAAAATAATAATTCTCAAGAGTTTCCAGGAGGAATGTATCTCCACCAACATGTTGATTTTAGACCACTGAGGCATACTTTAGACTTTTGACCTCCAGTACAGTAAGATAATGGATCTGTATTATTTTAATCCATTGATCATAAGTTAATCTGTTATTTCAAGATTCATCTTGACAGTTTGAAGAACATGGAATTCTAATGTTTTAACACAGCATTTCTGAGATTGTAATGTGCATAGGAATTATGTGGGTACCTTTTTTTTTTTTTTCCGTAGAGTTGGAGTCTCACTCTGTCGCCTAGGCTGGAGAGCAGTGGCGCAATCTCTGCTCACTGCAACCTCCATCTCCCGGGTTCAAGCAATTATCCTGTCTCAGCCTCCCAAGTAGCTGGGACTACAGGCATACGCTGCTATGCCCGGCTAATTTCTTTTGTATTTTAGTAGAGACGGGGTTTCACCCTGTTGCCCAGGCTTCTCTCGAACTCCTGAGCTCAGGCAATCCGCCTGATTTGGCCTCCCAGAGTGCTAAGATTACAGGCGTGAGCCACCACACCCCACTGTTTTTAAAGTACAGACTCTGATTCAGTAGGTCTGGGGTGGGGACTGAAATCTACATTTCTAACAACCTCTTAGAAGATGCTGATGCTGCTGGTCTGATGTTTATATATAGCATGACAAAATGTAAAGGGAGTATTTTTTTAAAAATCTGCTTTCTTAGGAAAACTCTGGTAAAAGGAATCCCGTGAAGTTACAAAAGGAAAATAATTAGCTGTAGATAAATGATCATTGAAATAGATTAGCAAGTATTGTCCCATCTGTCAATGTGACACAGATAAATTTCTAGGGAAACGAGGGTAGAAGGAAAATTCACAATTTATTGAGATCTTTCATCTCTAACATTTTAGGCACAATCTCCCTCACTAATAAGACAGAAGACATATGAAACACAACTGGAGATTTTATGAAATATTCTCAATGTAATCACGAAGTCATGTAAAATACCTGTTTTAGCACTGCAAAATAAATTAGATTTACATAGATTAAAATACAAGATTTTAAAAAAGAATCTGGAAATTTCTGCCTTGATATTTTAAAATATACTTTATTTCCTATGTTTCATACTTATTTTAGAAATACCCGAGTGCATGGAATGAGAAAGCCTCATCAATTATCTTATTTCTTACCTGCTTGGAGAAGGAGAAGGAGCTTAAGAAAACTTGAGAGTGCCAAAGAGAACCATTCCTAACTACCTCTGCCAGCACGAAAAGAACAGAGGCTTTTTATTTTTTTTCTTTTCAGAGTAAATTTAGTGTCTGTGGAATGTGTCAAGTTAAAATCCCTAGAAATACATGCATTTCTCCTGACCAGAAAGTCTGGGGATGATGATAAAAGCTTTTTCATATACCTGTTCAGTGCCACAGGAGAGCATGTTTCTCCACCATTTCTACTTATCCGGTCTTTATAGAAGGAGATACAAATTACAGACTAAGCCATTAGCAAGTTATCATTTGTGAGCACTTTGAGGATTAACTTGAAACATATCATTTTGTGCCTCAAGAAACTTTTGTTTAAACAGGATCATGCCTGTATAGTGCTATAGAATTTTACAAAGCACTTTATGATTGCAAACACTTACTGCAAACACTTTTCTGAGCTTGTACTACATGCCAGCACTACTGGGCTTTGTATCCAGTGCTTTATATGTTTAAGGATATTTACTTCCCGTGACAGCCTATGAAATAGGTAGTACTGTGATTTCAGTCTTGCAGATGCATGAGCTAAAGTGCAAAGTCATCATATACACTGCATATGTTGCCTAGGGTCACACAGCTAATAAGTAGAGGAGCTGGGATTTGAATCACAACCCTGGTTCCAGAACTCGCTCTAAAAATTGTATGACACATTTCTCATCATAATTTTAAGAAGTTGAAAATTGCATTTACCAAATGAGAAAACTGTTACCAGGGAATGTGATATGCCAAATGTCACACAAAAAGTATGACAAGAAGTCATATTGTAACTCAGCTGTACTGTTTTCAGAGACCAAGGACTTTCCAATTGGTCCTGGTATTCCAGCTCAACATGCTACCTTTTACTGATTTTGCTAATGTAGATAAATTAAACTTTGCCCCCAAATATAAAGAAGGGGTAAGGCCTTTTTATGATTAATGAGGGTATGAAATGCTAAATATCCCTGGCTTTTCAACTAAGCAGTAATGTCACTTTAATTATAACAAGGCAAATATGCCTGTTTCTGATAGTAATGAATCCAGACATTGGAAATAACACTGGCTAGAAAGACTCTCCTGTGGTCACCAGTCTCCCTTCCTGACGCTCAGCACACATGGCAAAGTTTTGTAAGGAAAGGCATAGGCTACTGTTTTCAAAACCAGGCGATAGCTGAATATGACCATAGCAGGAAAAATCTTAACCATAACTGGACTGGCATTTCAGAATAGCAGTTCTTTTGGTTTCAATGACTATAAGTATCTCTTTCTCACATACACAGACTTAAACACGACCACGTCCACAAGCACACACACAAAATAGATATGAGTCTTTGAAGAGCAGGCAATGAATGGAAACAGAGTTCAGCTGTGTCTTATGGAAGTAGAGCTGAGAAGGCATGAAAGGCTCAGGTAGCTCCTCACTGACTCTTTTATTGGAGGGCTGTTTGGTCTCTTGCCTCTGCTTACTTGCACACATCTATTGAATTCTACTATCCACAGATAACTTCCTCTGGTTACTCATGGATTCTGCTCCCTCATAACCTTAGCTTGCCCACATCTACTGGTGGATGTGGTGCCAACTCTCAGAGCTGACTCCATGGCTAACTGGCTCAGGTTCTCATCTGCTCCATACGGTTTGGTCAAATGTCCAGTCTTCATGCAATCAGTTGTACAGAGATCATTTCCTCTCTGTACACATTCTTTTCAATAGATATTGGTATCTGGACTTTCTATAGTTGGAATTATGGATGAAGCGACAGGAGATGTGAGGAGTACAGTCATGCCAAAATTACTCTACCCCCACCACATTGAAATGCATCCCCACATGTTCACACCTTTATTATGTAAAATAAATGGAGGTTTGCTTAGATTTTAAGGCTTTCAGAGAATAAGATTTTGATACCTCTACTTAACAAATCACTCCAGTATTTGGTGAACATCAACGCATCCCTTGTGTCAACTGTGAGTAAACCTGTAATATACCGTTTTCTTATCTATGTTGAAAACCTAAAGCATTATCTTATATTTTATTTAATATTCACCTCAAAGTGGATATTAGAGTCATAAATTCTCAAGGTTGAAAAGGAATTACAGAAATCATCTATATTGGACCTGTCACTGTTTTCCCCTGAGAACAAAGCAATAAGATTTCAATAACATTTAAATTTATAATCTCCAACCTACCAAAAGCTAAATGATGATTGTGTTTGATGTTTCTTCTCTGCTTTCAAATTACTTACTTTGTATTTAACTATTCAGTAAAGACCTGAGAAGTCTCTGTATTCCAAGCATAATGTTAGAACTCAGGTCTTTAATGTTGTTGCAGATTCACTCCTACACTTGATCATGGTTCTTATCATAATTTCTGAACTTGCACATATGCTTGTCTTCTTGACACTGAGTACCTGATTCTAAGAATCACATTTTATGCATGATTATTGCCTTAACACAAGGTAAATACCAAGTATAAACACTCAACATATGTTTTTTAGATCAATGAATAAATGAATCAATTTCAAATAATGAATGAATAAATTAAAAAGAAGAAAATGTATAAGAAAGGAAACAGATGGTCTTTGATCTTAAGGATAACAACATGAATTAATAAAACAATGACATCTTTCAAAAAACATGGGTATGCTGCACAGTTATTAATTTAATAACATGTTTTCTTTCATTTATCTGAGCAGTGATTTGCTCAAATAAAACAGATTCTAGAGTTTGGGTTTTCTTAATTTTTTATTTTTATATTAGATTCAATTTAACAATGATAAACTCAAGGACAAAATAAAACTTAGGACCCAATACTAATGCTTAATAAATTAAGATTTTTGAGTTCAGAAATTGCTTCAAGGCATCTTCTATTAAATGTGTCTTTATAGTTTTGAGTATATCTTAGGTAAAGTCTTTGTGCATCTTATCACTGCTAAGAGTATTTTTATTATGCTAACTAAATCAAACTCCCCATAAAATAGAAGAAATGCTACTGTAGACTTAAAATAAGAATTAATATAATATTCAACAGCAATTGGAAAGCAAATATTGAAAAGAGAGCATATCAATTCAGTAAGTATTTGTCCTCAGCAATAATGTATGACTTTAGAATTCTTAACATCTTAGAAAATTATCAATTATTACTTAGTCTAATAGTGGCCTAAGGAAGAAATATGTTCAAAATATAAATAGATACAACAAACATCTTTCTTAGCTAATAGCTATAAAAAATGTTAAACGTGCCATAGTACACTTTCCTGTTTGTTTTTCCTTTGTCTTCACTTTATTCTCTATCTTCTGTTTCCATTTTAACATACCATAATCCAAAAACAACCTGTACAAACACAGATAATGCAATAAAATATTCAAAACAGGAACAACTGTTTCTTCTTAATGTATAGTGTGGTAGCTCCAAACAACCAGATTTACATCATCTGAAGCTGTACCCTATGCCACTTCTGATTGGGTCAAAGTGGACATCTTGATAAAGTTTGGTCATTAAGAGACAGTCCTCTTTTATGAAATAATGAGGATAAAATTGATTTTTTCAAAAATTGTCTTAAACTTGGTACAAAGAAAGTATTATTAATCTTATGTTAGTCCATATATTTTCATTTTCTTAGAAGATTTTTTGGTCCATGAAATTCAACAGTCTAGAAATAACTTACCCAATTTAGTGTGAAAGGATAAAGTGTTTGTGAGAAAGCAATCTGAGGTTAAAATTGGACTCCAGGGTAAAGTAGATCAGAGATGAGTTCCCAAGTATCTCCAAATTCTTCCATGCTGAAACCATTTAAATGGTGGCTATGTACAATAGTTTGATCACGTGATGAATAGAATACTTGTTTTGACTGAACTAACTACCAATTATAACATTGCTTTTAATTGGTTCAAGTTCAAAACAACCAACCCTGAATGCTGTATCTGACTGTAAGGTGGAAAACACTTGGACTTTCACAACAAATCAATTTTTGTTAAGCAAAATGATAGTAATAGCAACTAATATGTCTTACTGGCATGTGGTCATAATAAGACTAATATGTCTTACTGTACAACAAGCAATGCCACCACTAGAAAGAAAGAAAGAAAGAAAGAGAGAGAGAGAGAGAGAGAGAGAAAGAGAGAAAGAGAGAAAGAGAGAAAGAGAGAAAGAGAGAAAGAAAGAAACAGAGAAAGAAATAGGAGTTGTTGATCCCTAAATGCTAAGGCTATATTTCATTTAGGTAAAAACATGAGTTAGTAATCATCTGACATCACTCTTGATTTGGGATGGTCTGAGAAATAACCCACAAAGAACCTCACAATTAGTATTTTAAAAGTATATCACTTATTTTTTATATTAGTCATTGACACCACAGCCATTTTCATCTAAGATCATGAAGCATGCTATAGTACTAAATCCTAGGCTAGAAATGAAAGTAACCTGAAGAATAATTCCTAATTTGTACCTTATAGAGTTCCTAGGGTAGTGGGGACTGCCATGCAATGCTCCTTCAAGTGGCCACTTCATATTTTGGCAGGGTATCAAGGGGTAAAGAAAACAAATTATCCTTTTGTAATTAACTAGATTGGGGTTGGAACCCATGATTTTGGAATACTAATATCAAAACATTGATTTTCTCTTGGATCAAAGCAATGTGTCTACACTGAAAGGACAAATATATATATATATATATATATATAAAATGGTGGTTAAGAGTTCTGATTTCTTCTCCAGCATTCATTCTATCCTAATAACAAGTTAAAAACTAAAATAAATAAATAAATGAAATACCACCGACTTTTTAGATCCACAGAGAAGTAAGGTCATGGGACAAACCACTGCCCCTAACATGGGGGGACCAACAGGTGAATACAGAGAATCCCAGCTTACCAGAGCGAAAACTCATGAGCTAAACCTTCTGAGGGAATCAGTGCTGGGGGAGGAAAACCTAAAGTGTAGTTACTGAATTGCTGGAGGGTCAGTGTGGATAAATCCAGAGACAGACACTCAAGGGAGCCTTGCTATCTACCCACACAGCCCCTACCTTTGTGGGTTTTACCTTCTGGAGCTGTTTGGTTCTTCCAGTGAGTATCTGTCAGAAAAATCCCCTCATGTCTCCATCCAGGAGTGGGGGAAAGGAACCACTTGGAAATACCCCCAGAGCATTCTGCTACCCTTAAATCTATTCTCAGAAGAAACTAGCTAAACAGAACCTAACTCTGTTTTATTAGAACCTCTGTTTTATCAGAAGTTAGATTTTATTAGAACCTAACTCACCTAGCTTGGGAAGGAAAATCCCCAACTACCACCAGCTCTAGCCTTGGGAAATATCCAACTGTAGTTCATGCTAGTCATCTTCTACTTAACAAGGAAGGGCAGGAAATGATGGAGAGGCACGTGTGAAGTTCACAGTGCAGAGGCACAGGCTTCCTGAAAAACTGAAACATAATCATAGGATTATAAAATTCTTTCCCTCCCCTCCCACCTTACCAACATAATAGTAAAGGCCTATTTACAGCTGTTTCTCTTACCAGGTACATCATGCCTGGCTATCAGGAGAAAGAATTATAATACATACTGAAAAACAAAAAGCACAGTCTGAAGACACAGAGTGACTATCAGAATGAGACTCAGGTATTTCATTGATGTTGGAATTATTGAAGCAAGTATTTAAAACAGCTGTAATTAACTAAAGGTGTTAATGGATAAGGTAAACAGCATATATAACAGATGGGTAATGTAAATAGAGAGATGGGAATTTAAGAACTTTTATGCTAGAGATCAAAAACACTATATCAGATATGAAGAATACCTTTGATGGGCTCCCTAGTAGACTGGAAGTGGCTGAGGAAAGAATCTTTGAGTGTGAGCATATCTCAATAGAGACTTCCAAAATGGAAAAGCAAACAGAAAAAATAGACTGAAAAGAACAAAATGGAATATCCAGGATTCACAGGAAAACTACAAGAGATATGATATACACATAATGCAAATTATGGAGAAGAAAGAGAAACTAGAACACAAGAAATATTTGAAACAATATATAACTATTGAGAATTTCCTCAATGTAATATCAGACACAAAACTACAGATTCAGGAAGTTTAACACCAACCAGAAAAAACGAGAATAGAAAACAACAACAACAACAACAACAAAACTACAACTAAACATACTATTTTCAAACTACAAAAAATTAAAAATAAATAATAAATTATGAAAGAATCCATGGGTGAAAACACTTTACCTATAATAATGATAAGAATTACAGTCTCTCCTCAGAAACCATATAAGCAAGAAGAACATGGAGTTAAATACTTAATTTGTTGAGATAAAAACAAAATAAAACATCAACCATCAACCTAGAATTTCATAACCTATGAAATTACTCTTCAAAAGTGAAGGGCAAATGACTTTCTCAGATAAAAACAAAGGAAATTTACTGCCAGTAGGCCTGCCTTGTAAAAAATGTTGAAATTTTTTTTAGAGAGAAGAAAGATGATATAGGTCGGAAACTCAGATCTACATGGAGGAAAAAAGAGCACTGGAGAAGGACTAATTGAAGTTAAAATGAAAACTTTTATTTTTCTTATTCTTTATTGATCTAACAGATGACAGTTCAAAATAATAGCAACAATGTATTCAAATATTTATTTATAGTTTTGTATAAGTAAAATGAATGACAAAAATGAGACAAGGGACTACAAGAAGGAATTAGAATTATTTTGATGCTATGAGGTACTTGCACTACCTATGAAGAAATACTGATAGTAATAGTGTTATTTGAAAATCAACTTGGATTAGTTGAAAATGTATTTTGAGAATTCTAGGGTAATGACTAAAACCAAGTAAAAGTCAAAAATAATATAATCAATATACTAAGAAAGAAAATGGAACAATATAAAACATTCAATTAAAGCCACATAAGACAAAAAAAAAAAAAAAAAAAAAAAAGAAGACAAAAATAGGAATATAAAACAAGGGCAACAAATAAAAACCAGTGACAAGTATGGTAGCTATTACTCCAACTATATCAATATTCACTTTAAACATCAATGGTCTAAGCGTACCAACTAAAAGCCAGAGGTTGTCAGAATAGATCAAAAACAAGATTCAACTATATATTGTCCACACACACACACATACACACACACACACACACCCTACTTTAAAGACTCATATAGATTAAAAAGTCCATGAGGAAAGATACACCATACTAACACTAATCAAAAAAAAGAAGTAGTTATATTAATTTCAGACAGAAAAGACTTCAGAGCAAGGAAAGTTATCAAGCATAAAAAGGGTATTTCATGATAAAGGAATCAGCTCTCCATAAAGACATAACAATCCTTAATGTGTATGTACCTAATAACAGAGTATCAATTCATGTGAGGCAAAAATTGATACAACTACAAGTAGGGATAGGTAAGTTCACAATTATAGTTGAAGATCTCAAGAACTGTCTATTAGAAATGGACATATCTAGCAGGCAGAAAATTAGTAAGGACATAGTTGAACTCAACAATGCCATGAGTCAACTAAATAGAATAGGCATCTTTGGACTACTTTATTCATTAGGAGCAAAATATACATTCTTCTCAAGCTCACAAAGGACCTTTACTAAAATAGATCACATTCTTGGCTATAAAACTCATCTCAACATGTTATTTTAAAATAGAAATCATACAATGTCTGCTTTTAGACCACAATAGAATCAAACTTGAAATCAATAACAGAAAAATAGCTGGAAAATACCAACATGCATGGCTATCATATAACACACTTCCAAATGGGTCTCCTTTGACCCACGTCTCCTTTGACAGGTGGGTCAAAGGAGAAATCTCAGGAGAAACTTAAACATATTTTGACATAAATGAAAATGAAAACACAACTTATCAAAACTTGTGGGATGAAGCTGACACAGTACATAGAGGAACATTAACGGCATTTAATGCATGTATTAAAAAATAAAAATCTAAAAGCAATTATCTAAAATTGTATCGTAGGAAACTGGAAAAAAGAGACAATTAATTCCAGAGTATATAGAAGAAGGAAAATAATAAAAATTAGAGCAGAAAGCAATGACATTGAAAACATATCATAGCTAGAGAAAAATCAACAAAACCAAAACCTGGTTCTTTGAAAATACAAACAAAATTAATTAACCTCTAATTGACTAAGAAAAAAAAAAGACAAAGAACAGAAATTGCTAGCATCAGAAATAAAAAAGAGCACATCACTACGAATCCCAAGAGCATTAAAATAGTAATAGAGAAACTCTATGAACAACTTTGTGCCTACAAATTTAATAATATAAGGGGAATCTACCAATTCCTTGAAAGACAAGATCTGCCAAAACTCCCACAAGAGGAAATAGACAATTTGAATATGTATGCATTAAGGAAATTGAAACAATAATTAATAGCCTTACAAAACAGAAAGCACCAAGCCTAGATGGGTTTACCAATGATGTGTAATTTTCTGCAATCACCTAAAACACGTATTCCTGTTTCCCATGTGTTCCATGTACTAACTCATGACACATCCTCAGCACTGACTCACAGGGAGGTTAGATAAACTCTTTATTTATAGAGAAAAGATCACTAAATTGAGCATTAGAAGCCTCAGTTACTCTTGTGGAAAATGAGCATGCATATTCTTTTACCTGCATTGTATGGCAGGTGAGATCCCAAAGGAGATAGTGTATATTACAAAATAAGGCTGTAAAAATGTCGAAGAATATGACATAAAGGAGTGGAGATATGGAGGGGAGAGGGGAAAAACATATAATAGAAGGACCCAAAAGATAGCAACTGAGAAATAAGATGAAGTTAAAAAGTAAAAATATAATTGTATCTTAACCATACAGAAATGGATTTTTTTTCAAAAATATATGTGTATGATTTAAAGCTCCCTGATAGGTCTTTTCCTCCAAGAATCTGTCACAATGTTTCAGATTTCTGTTTCCTTAATTCTTTCAGATTGGTTTTAGAAAGACCCTGTTAAAACAGAAACACGGATCTTGGAGAAAGGGCGCACTAAGCAGTTATCAGCTGTCAAGTGTGCAACACAAATGTGTTGATAGATTCAATAGTCACTCAGCTGAGAAGACCTTGCTTGAGGAAACAGGAAGTAGCTTTCTCAAGTGGCTTTTGTTTGTATTTTGTCTTTTCTTCCTATAATTGATTTTTAATCCAAAGATATCAGCCGGAGGACCCACTTAGGCTGATGAAGAGAAGAGTTTTTATTGAACTTTAAAATGCATAGGAATCAGCTAGGGACCGTGTTAAAATCTAAGTTCTGATCCAGTGAGTCCGGAGTAGGACCTGAGATTCTGCATTTCTTTTCTTTGTTTTTTTTTTTGTTTGTTTTTTGCGATGGAGTCACTCTGTCGCTGAGGCTGGAGTG
Source organism: Rhinopithecus roxellana (assembly GCF_007565055.1). Lineage (NCBI taxonomy): Eukaryota > Metazoa > Chordata > Mammalia > Primates > Cercopithecidae > Rhinopithecus > Rhinopithecus roxellana. The sequence continues at coordinate 87,866,522 of NC_044549.1, read as the reverse complement.
CAGTGGCATGATCTCGGCTCACTGCAAGCTCTGCCTCCTGGGTTCACGCCATTATCCTGCCTCAGCCTCCCAAGTAGCTGGGACTACGGGCACCCGCCACCACACCCGGCTTTTTTTTTTTTTTTTTTTTTTTTAATGTATTTTTAGTAGGGACAGGGTTTCACCGTGTTAGCCAGGATGGTCTCGATCTCCTGACCTCGTGGTCTGCCTGCCTCCACCTCCCAAAGTGCTGGGATTACAGGTGTGAGCCACCGCGCCTGGCTGACATTCTGCATTTCTAACGAGTTCCGGGTTATGTAACCAAGCAGCTTAACTTCAAAATGCATTTTAAAACCTCTTTTTTCCTCGTTCTATTGGGTTTCAACACATAACCTTGAGGCAAACTGCAGAAGCCTCTATTGTTAGCCTAAAAATAGACTGCATGTCCCTCCCTTTCTCACCATACATACTGCCTTCACATTTCTTTAACTGTATACTAGTATCTAATTATGTGTGGTCTTAGAAGTTTCAGGGGCTAATCTTGAGACAGACAGCCAAGTCTAGAGACCTAGCTGCAAAATTCCAGAGATTACTTCAAGGCAGCTAGTTAACAACTAGGCCATTGTTGAAATGACACCTGCCCAAGATCCAGGTGGACTGGGACCAAAATAGCTCTCAGAACACATATTGTATTCAGCCTGATTGTCGTATGCCTTTCTCATCAACTTTTCCCTTTTTAAACCACTGCCTTCCCCCTCCAAAATCGAAGCTGTTACTTTGGATACAAATTGACCATTTTCTCTTCACTACTTTTGATTAATAAAGTCATTTTCTTTCTACTAAATCTCGCTCTTGTTAATGGGCTCTGCAACCGGCGAGCATCCGTACCTGCGTTTGTTTAGTTATGCTGAAGCTGCTGGTCTTCAAACTACACTTTGAGGATGAGAATATGTAACTGGGACAAGAAGCCATTTTTAAAGCCAATCTAAGGTGTCAAGGAGAAGATCCCTGGATAGTAAGAAGCAAAATAATACATTCAATATTGAGGAAAAAATAATAATAATTCAAAGAAAAGGGGGAAAGCCTAAAAAATTATACATTTTAAGATGAATGCTTAACAAGAAAAAGTTTATCAGCGATTCAATACTTATGGCCCATCATCAATACCATATACTAAAGATACTATGGTATACAAAAGACAGAAAATCTTTGTCGTCAATGAAGTTACAGTCTAGCTAGACTCTAGTGGAGCACTAGTCAGTTATCAAAACCATCAAACACGTAAGTGGTAGCATAATTATAAGTGCACAGATCAAAGGTCCCTGGTGCGATAAAAAAACTGTAAAGAGAACACAGACGTGCTTCAGAAAAGAAATGACAACATGCTGAGATTTAAAGCATTGGTTCTCAAAGTGTGGTTTTCCCAGATCAGCAGCATCAGCATCCCATGAGAACATCTTAGAAATGTAAGTGCTATGGCCTTTCTCCAACATCTACCGAGTCGGAAACTCTGGGCGTGGGACCTAGCAATGGGTGTGTTAACAAGTCTTCCATGTGATTCTGATGCATGCTAAAGTTTGAGAAATATTAATCTAAAGGAAGTGTTGCAGTTATAACACAAAAAATTAGGGGACAGGGAGGGTTAGAATGACAGAGATGAAAAGGTGTTTCTAGTTAAGAAAAGAGCAGGAGTAAAAACGCCAGTAGGGAAAGAGGGAGTTGCAGAAGCCCTCAGAGTCCAAGGGTAAGACAAATATAAGAGAAGAAAATAACACCAGATAGTCTTCAAAATGACAGTTGCCAAATGAAAGTCCAAAGACTGGATTTGCTCATAGTCCTGTCTTCCTTAGCCAGTAGAAAAACAAACTTTAATTTGAATGACTAGAAGGAGCAGAATCTTCATGCATTTACGTCACCAGCCCGGCACCCTAAGTCCTTTGGTTTTGTATCCTTTGCTAAATCATCAGAGGAGATGTAGCTGGGAGGTAGTACACAGCCCTTTAGAGCAATAGTTCTCACCCTTGGCTGCATATTAGAATCACCTGGAGAGCTCTGAAAAATGAAGATGCAGAAAGCCAACCCAGAGCAATTAAACACGCTCTCTGGTGTGGGGTTCAGGCATCAAAATTTTTTAAACCTCTCCAGGCGATTCTAATGTGTAGCAAGGGTTGCTTGAGCACCACTCAGTTTGGAAAGTAAGGTATAGTGAGGTCATAGTTCGGGTGGAATTTCTCTGATGATGTTTCAGGCAGGAAAGAACAAGAGAGTGACCATTTTGGCTTTCTTGTTTAAATTTCTTCTGTTCATCCTGGAAAGGGTATCTGTTAAATTACATATGTGTTTTCAGGGGCAGAACGAATTATGGATTCCCACCATATAATGATGGGCAAAGCAATGTGCTTTGATGGAAAAGCATGCCTTGCTTTGAGCACAGCCTTCCAGGTCATGTGGTTCTGATTCTGTGGGTCTCTGTTTTTTTTTATTGCCTTTGAGCTATTTTATAACTCTCTAATTGTAGATCATGGACAGCAAAGGGAAATTATTCTTGTCTAAAGACATGCAAACACATTCTTTCTGATGAAGGGTCGACGGACTACTCTCTCCCTCCCCAAAACAATTCTACATCTGTTAAATGAAACTTGACCCTCTGTCTTAAAACTTGAAACTTAGATTTGTCACATCTGAGTTCCTCCTCAGGAAACCAACCCTCAGGCAAAGAGCCAAAACTCACCATGTTGTTGCATCCAGACAATGAGACACCAGTCCCTCATCCCTCAGGATTCCTTTCTTATTCCTCCCTAGTGCCTGTTTTCCCTCTTTCCCCGCTATATGAAATCCCCAATTTCAGTCAGTGGGAAAGACGGATTCGAGACTTTATGTCCTATCCTCCTTAGCATCAGCCTTCTTCCCTGGTTATACTCATCTCAGTGATTGGCACTCCGGGCTGCAAGGAGCAGGACCTAGACCTAACCCCTGGTGTTTCAGTAAAACTTCTATTCTATTCTCTATTCTTTCCCTGAGTCTCCAAAACTAAGCCCTCACAAAGGTACAATTGTAATCCCTGCTTCCCAACTCCTGATTAGAATACCAATTGCTACAACTTTCTCATTAATCCATTCCAATAAAACAACAGTTTCAAGAGGGTCTTGGGGTAACAATTATGTGATTTCACTAGGAAAAATACTCTTTTTCTTACGAACTTTTTTATTATTGGAGATCCTCGTTCACATATCTTCAGCTTTCTGTTCTTGCAAACCAAAGACAGTGAGTTGGGCCTAATCAATAGTTGCCAAAATATATAACACTTTCTATTTGGAGCTTTTGATTTCCTATAATCAGTATCAATCACTGAACTTCAATTTTCTACAGAGAAGCAATTTCCACGTTCTTTTGTTTTTTTGACTCAAAAAAATAGTTAACTACAAATTCCAAATATACAGTGATAGTTATGGCAAATTTCTTCAAAGCAACATACAAAAGCACCAGATAGGAAGATCAGCAATTATCTTTACTCTGTAAGGAAAACTGCCAACCGCTGTTGCAAATTAAGATAAAGGGCCCTTTAAGACAGTAAAGGGGTCTCCTTCCAACCCTGAAGTCAAAGGGCAAGTTCAATGGATGTAAAGTAAGTTAAAGTTATATTTAAATATAGAGTAAAACTTATTTTAGAATACTTGGGAGAAAACCAGAAACCTGTTGAAAAATATGAATTATCCCAATTTAAAAAGCAAATGTGATTTTGTAAGTTTATGTTCAACTACATTCAGCAACTCAAAATTTGATACAATGCCCAGTTTCTGTTTGGATTGTCATAAAATAAATGTTTTTCTGGGTTATATTAAATTTATATCAAAAATTGTGAGCTGAATGCTTTGCTGAGTTGAAAAATAAAAGAGAAAACATTTTGTTTGGTTAAAAAAAGGCATTTTGTTTTCCCTATATAAGGTTTTCAAGGGTGAGTAATAACAGTATTCAAGCACTGCTAATTCACAGAGATTTGTTTGTTGCACGTAATTTCTGGGTACAACTCCAGTCACACACAAACAATTCTTTCAGATGTCACTTGGGTGGCCTTGCAAAAAGTAATTTCCAGCAACCTCTACCTACACTGAGTAACTCCACATACCATGATGTTGATTTTACTTTTTAGGACCAGCTCTTGTAATTTCATGCAGTAATTTAGGTGATTGTCAAGCATGGTATATTCAAACTAAATGCTTTCTTTTGAACAGTAACACTTTACTAGACTGAATCCTTCAATTTCTAGCAATAAAAAGTGGGTTTTAATAGCACTGACTTGAACTTGTACTTGGGATTTTTTTTCTCTTGAACAATGAACTAGTATTTTTTCCCCTACTGTATTATTGTACCTTCATTTGTTCATTTCATCATGGTGAGAAAATATCAGAGGTTTTCTCTCTCTCACTCTCTTTTGTTCCTTTAAACCACTTTCCACCTTCATTGTTGTAGAGATGCACCGGGGACTTACAGGCTCATACATATCCCCTGAAATCAGGATTAAGACACTGCCTGCGCCCAGCACTGACCACAGTCTTGCTGAGCTCCCAAAGAAGCATTAAATGGCTGGATACTCTTCCGTGTAACCCCACCAGGCCTCCCAGGACATTTAGGAGGATTAAGAGGATAATGCCATCAAAAGACTTGACTCTTCTCAGCAGGGCCATTTGTGGAAACTGAAAAAGAAGAGGGTTGAGGCTACTTAGAAAGGAACAAAGACAGGTGGCCTGTCATGTTTTGCACTGCAATAGTAGAGCAAAGTGCAGCCCTAACAGGACAGGAAACAAATTAGAGCACAGGCTCCCCTCGTACTCTTTAATCTCTGTCCCTCCCCACACCCATTCTGCACAGCACCAGACTTGGTAGAATCTTCAGCTCAAACTATTCTCTCTCCATTTCCTTTACTTGCATTTTTGTGGATGAGATTTTAAGTTAAGGATTGCTGCTTTCTCTTGGGACTAAATACCTCTGGATGACAAAATTGTGACATCACTTATAGCCCTCTCTCAAGGTCATGAGACAGAATTGCTTTCCCTACGACAGAAAACAAAGTTATTTAACATTTGTCACCATCACTCAGGGGCAAGATGTGGATAATAATATTATCCAACTTATAGAAGTATTATGAATTATAATGAATAAAGCTCTTAGAAATGAACCTGGCATATGGTAGGCAATATATGCATTTTCAAATAAGTAAATTACATAAAGACGTTCTTCAGATTTCTACAATTACTTAAAGTCATGTCAGATAAAAGTCTGAACTGAAAGGTTTCCATTCCAAATATGTCCAGAGATAGCTAGAACATTAGATGGAAGTAGGGAGGTTGCTGGGCTGTATCATTTCTGAAACCCTGCTAACATAATACGTGTTTGAATGTATCCCTAGTCCTTGGGGAAGAATTCACAAAAATCTAGCTGCCCTCTTTGAACAGAAAATGTGCCAGCTAAGGGGTATATGAGTGATTTGAAATTTAACTTTGAATATCTGTTCTTCCACCAACCAGTAAATACAACCTTTATTGAGAAAGATACATATAGATCCAATGAAAATAGACTTATTCAAAGCAAACTAGTAATGCAACAATCACTGACTCTCAACTCTGTAGCAGGAAGGTGTAATGCAAGCTGCTTTAAACATATTTGCTCTCTCTAGCAGACCTGAGGTAACTCTGCTGTAGTCTTTGTGGCCCTGTACTGGAAGTACCGCAGGTACTGGAAGATCCATAGGGAGGATGCCAGGGCACCCTGGAAGCTAGGAAATGAAAGCAGATGTGGAGAGGTAGGCAAGATGGCCAACTAGACACAACCAGGAGGAACATCTGGCACCAAGGGACTGGGACATGTGGAAGACTGGTGCACTCCTAGCAGATACTCAGAGGGAAGACATTGAAAGTAGATGGAGGGAAGACACAGATGCTGGGCTGAAGGTGAAGAAGCTGGGAACTCTGCATGGGGAGACCATGTATGGGGACTTGTTCCTGGCCCTGAATGACTGTTGGGGAAAGGGTGAGTTGAACAGGCAAGGAGCAACCTGCTGTACTACAGGCCTCTGGAATCCTGGTAGGAAGAGACCCCATGACTACCACAGACACTTGAGTTGGCAGGGAGAACTGCTTAGAGAAGTGGTAGGGGCAGAACTTCAGGCTGGTATGGAGCCCAGAGGATTTGGCACGGAAGTGTCTGTACTGCAGCACAGCCAGGAAAGCACATCCCCTTGGTTCCACTTGTTCCCATAAGAGACTTTAGCCCTAGGGAGGGCTGAATCTGATCTGAATTCTGCAGAGCGGTCTTGCCCATGAGATAGAACTGGTCTGGCCTGAACACCCCTCGGTATGTTGGCCTTTTCCAGGACCCCAGCCTGGCTGCATCTGCTTGCAGTGCCGCCTGGGGTACCCAGAGGGGTCAACTCCTGAGGGCCTGCATCATAGCTCCTGCGCTGGTGAATTATGGCTGAACTGTGGACAGCTTCAGTAGAGCAGCCCCCCAGACACACCAGCCTGCCTGTGCCCTCCCCACAATGCAGCCTCTCTCATGGCATTTTCCCTGCATGCACTCGCCCAGGGCCACCCCCTATATCACTTTGCTGGCACATGTGTATGCAGGCAGACCTTGCCTTACCTTCCCCACCAGCATGCCTGTAGCATGCACCCTGCTGTGCCACTGCTGCCAGCATGAGTGAATCCCCTGACCCACCCTACTGCCATTGCTGTGGGACTATTGGTGGGCATGGAGAGCACCAGCCCTGTCCCTGGCAGTGCCCCACCCCTGCCATCACACTGCTACCAGCATAAAACTAGGCATGGAGAACAGCAGACCCTACCCTGCTCTGAGCAGCCACTACCACCCACATGAATGCACACAGAGGGTGCACAGCAGAGGTCACACACAGGCCTGTGCCCCCTAGCGCCTCACCCTCATGCTAACATGACCATGCACAGTAGCTGGTGAGGTGGAGGTGGGGCCACCCCTGACCCATATTGCCAACAACGCTGCTGCAAATGCCCACACAGAGGCTGGTACCACATCACCTGCTAGCACCCTGTCACAGCCAATGAGGGTGCACCCTGCCATGCTGCTGCTGCCACTGCTGCTGGCACGTGTGAAAAATGACATATCCCACTTGCTACTGCCCTATGAAGTGCTTTGTCTGGCACCACCCATCTGAGTGTTGTGACTAGTGGTCCTGTTGCACCTCTCCCTTTCCAGCGCAGCAGGTTACCAACCTTGAGGAGTCAAAAAACAAAGCCAGGGCCCAATTCCAGTCCCCCAGAGTTAGAACAGGCAGTCCAGGAGCTCTGAGCTGAGGCTTGGTCTCCTAAAATCTTCCAGAAACAAAGCCAGTTGACTGAACCCACCTTATACAACTAACCCCCAAGGACATAAAATAGAATAAAATAAAATAGCCCATCTAAAGGACAGCAACTTCAAACACTGATGGAAAATCATCCCACAAAAATGAGAAATAACTAGAATAAGAACTCTGACAACTCAAAAAGCCCAGGCCAGGTGCACTGGCTCAGGCCTGTAATTCCAGCACTTTTAGAAGCCAAGGCGGGTGGATCATCTGAGGCCACGAGTTCAAGACCAGTCTAGTCAACATGGTGGAACCCCATCTCTACTAAAAATACAAAAATTAGCTGGGTGCAGTGGCACAAACCTGTAGTCCCATTTACTCAGGAGGCTAAGGCGGGATAGTTGCTTGAACCCAGGAGCTGGAGGTTGCAGTGAGCTAAGGCCATGCCACTGTACTCCAGCCTAGGTGACAAAGCGAGACTCCATCTCAAAAAAACAAACAAACAAACCAAAAAGCCAGAATGCCATCTTTCCTTCAAACAACTACACCAGTTTGTTAGCAAGCATTCTTAACCAGGCTCAGATGGCTGACATGACAGAAATAGAATTGAGAATGTGAATATGTACAAAGATCACTGAGATTCAAGAGAACACTGAAACTCAATCCAGGGGAGCTAAGAATTGCAATAAAATGATACAGAAACTGACAGACAAAAAAGCCAGTACAGAAAGAAATGTAACTGACTTGATAGAGCTGAAAAACACACTACAAGAATTTCATAATGCAATCACAAGTATTAACAATAGAATAGACCAAGCTGAGGAAATAATTTCAAAGCTTCAAGACTGGCTTTCTGAAATAAGACAGTCAGACAAGAATAAAAAAAAAAAAAAAAAAAAAAAAAAAAAAAAAAAAAAAAAAAAAAAAAAAAAAAAAGAACGAAAAGAACCTCTGAGAAATGTGGGATTATGTAATTATGTCACTGAAAGAAATGGGGAGAATGAATCAACTTGGAAAATATCTTTCAGGATATCATTCATGAGAACTTTCCCAACATTATTTTACAAGAAGATGATCCCTAAGACACATAACCATCAGATTCTCTAAGATCAAAATGGAAAAAAAAAAAAAAAAAAAGTCAAACGCAATAAGAGAGAAAGGTCAGGTAAACTACAAAGGGAAGCCCATCAGACTAACAGTGGACCTCTCAACAGAAACCCTACAAGCCACAAGGGATTGGGGGCCTATACTCAGAGAAAAAAAAGAAGGAAGGAAGGAAGGAAGGAAGGAAGGAAGGAAGGGAGGGAGGGAGGGAGGGAGGGAGGGAGGGAGGGAGGGAGGGAGGAAGGGAAGGAAGGAAGGAAGGAAGGAAGGAAGGAAGGAAGGAAGGAAGGAAGGAAGGAAGGAAGGAAGGAAGGAAGGAAGGAAGGAAGGAAGGAAGGAAGGAAGGAGAAAGAAAAGAAAGAGAGAAAGAAAGAAATTCTGACAGATAACTTTGTATCTGGTCAAACTAACCTTCATAAATGAAGGAGGAATAAGATCCTTTTCAGACAAGCAAATGCTGAGGGAATTTGTTACCATCAGACTTGCCTTGAAAGAGATCCTGAAAGAACTACTAAGTATGGAAAGGAAAGACCATTACCAACAACTGCAAGACACACTTAAGTACACAGACCAGTGACACTATAAAGCAACTACACAAACAAGTCTGTATGCTAACCAGCTAACATAATGACAGGATCAAATCCACAGATATCAATAATAACCTTGAATGTAAATAGCCTAAATGCCCCAATTCAAAGACACACAGTGGCAAGCTGAATAAGGAAGGAAAACTCCATAGTATGCTGTCCTCAAGAGACCCATCTCACATGCAATGACACCCATAAGTTGAGAGTAAAGGGATGGAGAAAAATCTACCAAACAAATGGATAGCAGAAAAAAGCATGGGTTGCAATCCTAATTTCAGGCAAAACAGGCTTTAAACAAACCACTCTCTGGAACCATAGTGCAATAAAAATAGAAACCAAGACTAAGAAACTCACTCAAAACCATAAAATTACATGGAAATTAACTAAGCTTATCTTGCAACAAAATGATACAGGAAGGTTTAACGCAAGCTGTTTTAAATATGTTTGCTCCTCCAGGAGACCCTAGGTAACTCTGCCTTAGTCTTTGTGGCCCTGTGACCTGCAGGTACTGGGAGATCCACAGGGAGGATGCTAGGACACCCTGGAAGCTGGAAAATGAAAGCAGATGTGGAAAGATAGGCAAGATGGCCAACTAGACACAGCCAAGAGGAACATCTGCCACCAAGGGACTGGGACACAGGGAAGATTGGCACACCCCTAGCAGATATTCAGAGGGAATGCAATGAATGACTTTAGGGTAAATAATAAAATTAAAACATAAATCAAGAAGTTATGTGAAACTAACGAGAACAAAGATACAACATACCAGAATCTCTGGGACACAGCTAAGGTAGTATTAAGAGGGAAATTTATAGCATTAAACACCCACATTAAAAAGTTAGAAAGATCTCAAATTAGCAACCTACCATCACAACAAAAAGAACTAGAGAAGCAAGAGCAAACCAACCGCAAAGCTAGCAGAAGACAAGAAATAACAAAAATCAGAGCTGAACTGAATGAGACTGACACACACACGCACACACACACACACACACACACACACACACACACACACTCAAAAGATCAACAAATCCAGGAGGGTTTTTTTGAAAAATTTATAAAATAGACCACTAGCTAGACTAATACAGAAGAAAACAGAAAAGATCTAAATAAACACAATTAAAAACAAGAAAGGGGATGTTACTACTGACCCCAGAAATACAAATAGTCATCAGAGACTACTGTGAACACCTTTATGCACACAAACTAGAAAACCTAGAAAAAATGGGTAAATTCCTGTACACGCACATCCTCCCAAGACTGAACCTGGAAGAAATTGAATCCCTGGAAGGCAACCTAGGTAATACCATTCTGGACATAGGAACTGATGAAGATTTCATGACAAACACCCCAAAAACCATCGCAACAAAAGCAAACATTGACAAATTGAATCTAATTAAATAAAAGAGCTTGCACAGCAAAATAAACTATCAACAGAGTGAACAGACCTACAGAATGGGAGAAAATATGTGCAAACTATGCACTTGACAAAAGTCTAATATCCAGCATCTATAAGGAACTTACATAAATTTACAAGAAAAAAAAAAAAACATTAAAAAGTGAGCACAGGACATGAACAGACACTTTTCAAAAGAAGACACACATGTGGCCAACAAGCACATGGAAGAAAGCTCAATATCACTCATCACTGGAGAAATGCAAATAAAAACCACAATGAGATACCATCTCACACCAGTCCAGATGGCTATTATTAAAATGTCAAAAAAATAACAGATGCTGGTAAAGTTACAGAGAAAAGCGAATGCTTATACACTGTTGGTGGGCATGTAAGTTAGTTCAACCATTGTGGAAAGCACTGTGGTGATTCCTCCAAGAGCTAAAACAGAACTGCCATTCAATCCAAAAATCTCATTACTGGGTATATATCCAAAAAATATATAAATCATTCTATCATAAAGGTACAAGCATGCTGCATATGTTCACTGCAGCACTCTTCACAATAGCAAAGACATGGAATCAACTTATATGCCCATTGATGGTAACTGAATAAAGAAACTGTTGTACATATACACCATCTAATATTATGCAGCCATAAAAAGAACGGGATCATGTCCTTTGCAGGAACATGGATGGAGCTGGAGGTCATTATTCTTAGCAAACTAACATAGAAATAGAAAACCAAATACCACATATTCTCACTTATAAGTGGGAGCTAAATGACGAGAACACATGGACACAAAGAGGGGAACAACAGACACTGGGACCTACCTCCACTGGGTTGAAGTTGGGGGGAGGAAAATAATCAGAAAAAAATAACCATTATGTACTAGGCTTAGTACCTGGATGATTAAATAATCTTTACAATAAACTCCCAGGACATGAGTTTACCTATATAACAAACTTGCACATGTATCCCAAAATCCAAAATAAAAGTATTTTAAAAATAAATAAATATATTTGCTCATTTGATCACCATCACTTTACAGATGGGAAAACTGGGTCCAAAGGAGTGAATTTATCAAGCACCCAATGTGAGATTTGGAATGCCAATTTACCAGTGTTTGGCATGCTGGCCAAATGGTCTATCAAAAATGGATAGAAAGGAGATTCCAAATGAGTCTATGAAAGGCTGTGATTACAAATGGATCATTTACACCAGCCTTTAAGTGCTCTGCCTGGCTCCAGTCTGGCAGTAGGGCAATGCCGGTGTATTAATTTGGAACATACTGCAGAATGCACACCTTGAGTATCACACACATCTTAAGTTAGTCTTATAAAGTAGTTTACAAAACCCTTGCTGTTTTCCAAGCTCATCTCGGATTGCCACATTTACCTGTCTTTTCCTTGAAGATTTGTGTGCCTGCTCAAGGTCCTCACCTTTGCTATCTTCCTTTCCTTCTGATTTGTCACAAGTTATTAGGGTGGCATCAGTGTCCTCAGAGTTCACAACACAGCTTTCCTTGAAACAAATCAGAAGGAGATGATGGATTGTGGAAAATATTCCTAGGCCTACTATTTAAACCAAAGGCATAAACTTGTGGCCCATGGTCCAAACTCAGCCTTCAGGAATCTTTTTTATACTTTGTTTAAAATTTAAATTAGTATCTACTGTTTTAAAATTGGAAATACCTCATAAGAATCAAGATTTCTGGCTTACCTCGGAGGATCAAATACAACCCCAATGAAACCATTTGTCTGTAGCTACCACTTTTAGAAGGCTGTATATCTCTTTAACAAAGATGTGTGCTCTCTGGTACCATTATTCCTACTACTCCCTTCCTGTCTTATAGCCTATATGTTTTCTTCAGTAATGTTACCTCTTCACATCCCAGGCCTTAGGATTTTCAAATGTTGGCATAAAGCCTACTTTCTCAACCTGATCACCCATTCCATAGACCCCTACACTCTAGGTTTAAGAATGCTTCTGTCTAGTCTCCAATCACTCTAGAAGACATGATACAAATGAAGTAAGAAAAAGGGAACTAAATGAAAAAATGCTCATCGTCACTCGCCATCAGAGAAATGCAAATCAAAACCACAATGAGATACCATCTCACACCAGTTAGAATGGCAATCATTAAGAAGTCAGGAAACAACAGGTGTTGGAGAGGATGTGGAGAAATAGGAACACTTTTACACTGTTGGTGGGATTGTAAACTAGTTCAACCATTATGGAAAACAGTATGGCAATTCCTCAAGGATCTAGAACTAGATGTACCATATGACCCAGCCATCCCACTACTGGGTATATACCCAAAGGATTATAAATTATTCTACTACAAAGACACATGCACACGTATGTTTATTGCGGCACTATTCACAATAGCAAAGACTTGGAATCAACCCAAATGTCCATCTGTGACAGACTGGATTAAGAAAATGTGGCACATATACACCATGGAATACTATGCAGCCATAAAAAAGGATGAGTTTGCGTCCTTTGTAGGGACATGGATGCAGCTGGAAACCATCATTCTTAGCAAACTATCACAAGAACAGAAAACCAAACACCGCATGTTCTCACTCATAGGTGGGAACTGAACAATGAGATCACTTGGACTCGGGAAGGGGAACATCACGCACTGGGGCCTATCATGGGGAGGGGGGAGGGGGGAGGAGGGAGGGATTGCATTGGGGAGTTATACATGATATAAATGATGAATTGATGGGTGCTGACGAGTTGATGGGTGCAGCACACCAACATGGCATAAGTATACATATGTAACAAACCTGCACGTTATGCACATGTACCCTAGAACTTAAAGTATAATAAAAAAAAAAAAAAAGAAAAAGGGAACTAGCCAAGAAATGGGGCAGTGATAGAACACTGAAAGATCAAGAGAGAAAATAAGGTTTAAACTTAAAGAAAAAAGCTTCAAGGAAACACTATAGTGTGACAGTTCAATCATAGACTTTGAAATCAGGCTGTGTCACTGAGTGCTATTGTACTTCCTTGGGCCTGAGTAGCCTGAACTGAAAAAAATATGATGCAAATACTACCTCACTTTTGGAGTGGGGGTATAAGGATGAGAATACGTGCTTAGCATTGTGGCCCATGTATGCATGGCTCAATCAATCAAAACTCATACATATAAATAACATGAAAGTGACTGGGAAATACTCCATGGAATTTCTTGAGGCTAATCACCCTTGTTTCTATAAAACAAGGAATAAAATTTTGCAAACATTATTTGCTCAGTGTGGGAATATCTCAGAAGGACCAAGGAATAAAAGTTAAGTAAAGATTCACAAGATAATGTGTAAACTGGAAGATGCTACAGGTGGAAAAGTAAGATGCTCAAGGTCTGATCCATACTGTTAGGAAAGGCTTAGCCAAAGCAATAATTACTTTGGTTCATTATGAGGTAGAAATAAAATTTACTTGCTACCACTAGGTTTCTATCCAAGGTTAGTTGGATATGAATAAATTGCATCCTGTGATAGATTTGAAGAGTTTATATTCATATTCATGGTTTTGCCTTTACAATACACTTGTGGGGAGAAAGAGAAGGGAACAGAAGCCAAATCAGACCAAAATCAGCTTCTATCTCTGAATACTGCCATCTGGTGAGAAACTGAGCTTCTTAAGGAATTTAGTATGGGGTGAGCAGATTGTAATGGCTATTCAGAAAGATTTGGCCTGCTTCTTAAAACTCTAAATTGCTTTTTATTAAAATAACTCTTTTGATCTTGAATGATCATGATACCCTCCAAGAATACCTTTCTGGGTGATGTTGGAGGATATAATGGACAACATGTAGACAATGATATCATAAAAAGGATACTTCCTTCTAGAAACACACGCCTATGAGCAGAGAAGTCTTCCACAGAAAACACCCTTCCTATAAGGTCCCTCACCTAACTTACCTTTACTTGAAAAGCCTCCTTGGATTAGTGCTCCCTAAAAAGGGAGAATCTGAGGATTAACTAAGGGTTGACCTACTTTAGTCAGTGGACTGAACTTTAAAATTGGAGGCAGGAAATGGGAGACAGAATCCCATATATAACCCCCACTTTCATTTCTGAGCCTTTACTTAAGCAGATACCTGTGTCTGAAATGAAATTCTCATCTTTTCTACCTAGCAAATTCTAGTAATCTTTTGAGACCTGGCTACCTAGCCAAGGCTTCTCAAATACCTCTGAAAAATTGAATCACTTTATCTTAGGTTCTCTCAGCAATTTTTAACAGTCTCTATTGGAAAGTTGATTAAATTGCAGCTTCTTTATTAAACTATCTCTGTTTCCCTACTAGATGATAACATTCCTACAGGATATACACCATACTTATTCATCTTTGCATTTCCAAGGCCTAGAATATAGCAGATGTTCAATAAATAGTGCCTTGAGCATTTCCCTTTAGGGACGTGGTCTCATTATGTGTGTGTGTGTATGTGTGTGTGTGTGCATGCAGTTAGGAAGTCTACAGTTTCACAGATAAAACAGACATACTACTACTTCGAAGTGGTTCCTTCACTATAACAACTCCCTGAATGTCTTACTGGAGCATAACAGACAGCCACACAGATATTCCAGTCAGCATCCATACATAATTATTCTAATACATAAGTGATAAAATTGTGGGCTGCCATGCTGTGCTGTTTGTTTAAATATGTTCCTTCAAACAAACTACAAACCAAAAATTAATTTTATTCATTCCCTTATTTATTCAATAAATATTTACTTATTGAACACCTAACAGACATTAGACAATGTTCTAGATGTCAGAATGAAAAAGACAATCCTCTATAGTGATTTCCTTCAAGTAGGAGAAACTATGAACTTATAAATAAAATAGAGAATTTCCTAGAGTAGTAAGTGTTATGTGATAGTTGAGCAGAGCCCTGAAGAAGGAGACAAGTAAGCAAGCAAAGCTCTGGGAAAAGTTCATTGCATTCCCAGAGGAAACGCCAGACAAGGGCTCTGGAAGGGGGTAAGTGTGGTGTGTGGACCAAAAGGCCAGCATTATAAATAAGGGGCAGAGGGGTGAGAGGTCCTACGAGAGTTAGGCAGGGACATCTGCATCAGGACTATGGGCTGGTAGAAGGCATGTATTTTATCTAAGTGTTAATGGAGCAATTTAAGCAGAGAGTGGCATGGTTTGATGAATAGTTGTATAAGCTGTGCTGCTTCATGGAGAAAGACTGTATTGGATATTCAAGAGTAGATACACAGAAACCCCTGAGGAGGCTATTACAGTAATCCATTTGGGTATGACATGTTATTGCTGGTTAGTGTGCTTTGTGGAATCCAGATAGAACTCATGTCAATTATAAGGAAATTACACAGTTCTCATCAACATTGCCTTCAAAAGCAGAAAGCAAGCTATTGCCACTAGAAATTTCACCCAACTCACTTCTCTCCTCCATCCCTTCTATAAATAGGAACATGGTTTAAACATCTTGAATGAGCAGAATGATTGTTTTTAGGTCATTTTGGATTTTGTTCTTATCTGAAAATTTGGAAGCAAATAAGTGTTGTTGCCAAAGCATATGATTAAAATGGGAATATTTCTGAGCAGTCTTTTGTAACACATCAGCTTTAATTCAAAGTCATGTTTGGATTGTCAAAGCAATGTGCTCATTCCTTATTTTATGCATGAAGGATCCAACAACTGAAACGGAAGTGGGGAGTCCATTTACTTTAAAATCTAGAAAGACAACAACACTTGTGAGATCCACTGAGTGTCACAAAGCTATTGACTACTCGAGATATTTAAAACCAAATGCAGTTCCAGAGTCTAAGAGCACAACATTTACACTATGTGGCTTTTCCAATTTGTAAAAGGACTTGACCAGTATTCTAGTGCAACCTCTTTATTTTATAGATGGGAAACTGAGGTCAAAGATGATAGATTCCTTGAAGAGAATCTACTGGATCTTTTGACTCCTTGTTGATTAATTTCAGTGAATATAGATCCTGTATACGGAAAAAACCCAGTACTTTCTTACCATGAAATATTTGCAAAGGAAAATAGAAAAGTCATTTGGGATACTTAACAAAATCTTTGCTCATCCCTCAAAACCTGTCTAGCAAAAGAGCTGATGAAATTGTCTTGTATATGTTTATTATCTGCAGACCTCTGAAAGTCAAGCCGTTCTTAGTGATTATAGAAGTAGTACCAACGGCAGTTGAAAGGGTTATAATATGTTCAGCTGTTCTAGATGTCTTTTACGTATTATCTCATTGAATTGTCACCATTGCCCTATTAGGAAAGCACTTCTATTATCCCAGTTTTCCAGAAAAATAAACCGAAGCTCAGAGAAGTTAAACAACTTGCCTGAAATGGTAAAGAAAATGGTAAAGAAAATGGTAGAGCCAGGGTTGAATCTGAGCAATATGACCCTATAGCAGAGGTGAGCAAACTACAGCATGTTGGCCAGATCCAGACCACTACCTATGTATGTCAATAAAGTTTTATCAGAACAAAGTGACACTCATTCCTTTCTCTATAGTTATTGCTGTTTTTCAGCTTCAATGACAGAGTCGGGTAATTACAACAGACACCTACCAGCCAAGAGGAAATATTGCTACATGGCCCCGTACAGGAAACTTTGCTGACCTACAGTTTGTACACTGAACATTCTTCAACAAATATTTACTGAATGCTTACAATGTGGGAGCCACAGTTATGAGTGTTCAGTAAACAGAAGAGGTAAAGTTATCTGCCTTTCTGAAGCAATACACTAAGATATGCTGCTTCCGGATTAGGACTGGTTACAAAATTGGTGGGACCCAGTGCAAAGTGAAAATGGGGGCTGTTTGTTTGAAAAACATATTCATACTTTCAAGCTGGCAAGAGCAGAGCCTAAACTAAGCACAGGGCCTTTTTAAAGCGCAGGGCCTATTTAACTGGACAGGCTGCAAACCCAGGAAACTTGCCCTGCTTCTGGTATGACCTTGCTGAAGTTGGCTGTGAAACAACAGTGCCCAAGAAAGCCTGAAACGGTAATCCTGATGTATAAAGAAGATATCCTAAGTCTCCTTGCACTTCTAGTCCTGGGTGACCTTCAGGGTTGGAGGGAGAAGGCTGTGAAGCCATCCACGTGGAATACATCCCACAGGGACTCACAATACTCAATACTCAAAGCTGTGCTCCTTACACTTGGCAGCACTAACTCTCCTGTCAAGGCTCCAGGAAAGAGGATGTCTCATCAATTGACTCTGAAATGATGGGCAAAATCCATGTATATATGCATAAGAGATCATTCAGAACAGTTTAAAAGCCCCACCTCTGCATTCTACATGCTTGCATCAGAAGACTTCCTACGCCATACCCTAGCACTGTGAGCTTGGGAAAGCTCTTAAATTTCTCTGTGCCTCAGTTTGCTGAGCTGTAAAGTGGGAAAAGAAATAGTACCTACCTCATAAGGATGCTGTGAGAATTTAGTGATTTTTATTTTTATTTATTATTATTATTTTTTTGAGACGGAGTTTCACTCTTGTTGCCCAAGCTGGAGTGCAATGGTATGATCTTGGCTCACTACAACCTCCGCCTCCTGGGTTCAAGCAATTCTCCTGCCTCAGCCACCCCAGCAGCTGGGATTACAGGAGCCCACCACCATGCCCAGCTAATTTTTTTCGTATTTTTAGTAGAGATGGGGTTTCACCATATTGGCCAGGCTGGTCTCAAACTCCTGACCTCAGATGATCTGCCCACCTCAGCCTCCCAAAGTACTGGGATTACAGGCGAGAATTAAGTGAATTTAAATGTGTAAAATGCTTAGAATAATGTCTAGAAAATGTTAAATGCATACATTTGAATATTATCATTGTTAGTATTTTTATTACGTGGAGAGGGTATAAGGAAGATACGGTGAACTACTGAAAACAATGTAAGTTGACAAGGGGTTGATGTTAATGAACGAAGTTGGTATTGTAAAATAGAGAGTGCTGGGGAGCATGTGAACTGAGGAGTGCATAGTGTATCCATACAGCTATCTACCCCTCAACTTTAGCTCCTTGCTGCCATGTCCACCATTATTCCCGTGAAATCAACTCCCCTCCATTTTTTGTTGGTTTGTTTGTTTAATTAGAGCCAGAAATTGGCCGGGGGCAGTGGCTCATGTCTGTAATCCCAGCACTTTGGGAGGCTGAGGCAGGTGAATCACAAGGTCAAGAGATCAAGACCATACTGGACTACATGGTGAAACCCCATCTCTACTAAAAATACAAAAAAAAAAAAATTGCTGGGCGTGGTGGCGGTCGCCTATAGTCACAGCTACTCCAGAGGCTGAGGCAGGAGAAACAGTTGAATCTGGGAGACAGAGGTTGCCGTGAGCCAAGATCATGCCACCGCACTCCAGCCAGAGCGAAACTCCATCTTACGAAAAGAAGAGAAGAGAGAGGAGAGAGAGAGAGAGAGAGAGAGGAAGGAGAGGAGAGGAGAGGAGAGGAGAGGAGAGGAGAGGAGAAGAGGAGAGACAGGAGGGGAGGGGAGGGGAGGGGACAGGAGGGGAGGGGAGGGGAAGAGAAAAGGAAAGCCAGAAATCTAGATTTTGGTAAGAAATCTCCCAAGTTTTCTATGTTGACAACTAATTCAAACTTTCTTTAAATATTCTGTCTGGAAAACCAAACACCACATGTTCTCACTCATAGGTGGGAAATGAACAATGAGAACACTTGGACACAGGGTGGGGAACAACACACCAGGGCCTGTCATGGGTGGGGTGAGGGGGGAGGGGGGAGGGATAGCATTAGGAGATAAACCTAATGTAAATGACGAGTTAATGAATGCAGCAAACCAACATGGCACACGTATACGTATGTAATATACCTGCACGTTGTGCATATATACCCTAGAACTTAAAGTATTGGGGGAAAAAAAAAAAAGTCCCAGCGTAGTGGCTCACGCCTGTAATCCCCACACTTTGGGAGGTCGAGGCGGGTGGATCACGAGGTCAGGAGATCGAGATCATCCTGGCTAACACGGTGAAACGCCGTCTCTACTAAAAATACAAAATTAGCCCAGAGTGGTGGTGGGCGCCTGTAGTCCCAGCTACTTGGGAGGCTGAGGCGGGAGAATGATGTGAACCCGGGAGGTGGAGCTTGCAGTGAGCTGAGATAGTGCCACTGCACTCCAGCCTGGGTGACAGAGTGTGACTCTGTCTCAAAAATTAAAATAAAATAAAATAAAGTAAAATAAAATACAAATACATAAAAAATTAAAATGCAAAAACAACATAAAAAAATAAATAAATATTCTGTCTGGTCAAACAATCCCTAACTAAATCCTCCAATCAAGCATATTATAAGCTTTGCTCTGTGGCACCCATCAGATTCTCAAAGGACCATGAGCGTCAGAAAAGGGTGAAAACTCCCACTTTAGAGAATCAATAGGCCATCAACATTCCCAGACCATGTGCAGACCATTCTATTTTGCATGGTTTTCTAAGAAGTTTTGGGGCTCTGCATCTGGAAGGACTTGAGGGCTATGGGGGGAACAGGCAGACAGGGAAATAAAACTTGTCCTCCTCAAGGCAGCCTCTTAATTACCCATATCAGAGCCTTTTCCTACCACCTTACAGCGCGATGAGCTTAGAATTAAAGCACTTGCCTCTCAGTAACAAATTCTATTCTCTCTGTCTGCCTTTCTATTGGGATCTTCTCCTCCTTCTTTCACTATCCAAAACTACCCCAGGAAAGAGTTATAATTTAATGTGAATGTAAGTTGGATATATGCTATTTCATGAGGATTTTTTGTTTACTGGGCGAAGGTGGGTGAGGGAGACAGAGAATGGATTCCCTATGTCCCAATCCCCACTTTAAATATTACTTCTAACAATTGGAAAAAAGGCTTTGTTTTCTGGCTAATGGAGTTTACTTATCCATTTCTGGCCTCATTTCCAGTAACAAAAATGGAATAGTAATAACTATATTTGATAATTTGCTCTCAACATCAGATTATACTTATGATTGTTAATTCATACAAGAGATTTACATACCTTAAATCCCAGTTGCCAGAGAACATTTTGGGGGAGTCACTATGTCTGCAGGATCTGTCACAGAGTTGGGCACACAGATTGAGTTCACAGAGTGGACTGAATGTCTTGGACCTGAACCTACTGGTAGTGAATGTGCTTTAGGTGTTTTTGCACTGCCACCATCTGAACCAAATAGTCAGTGGTTTATGACAGATCTGTCTCACAAGCATCGCAGTAAAAATACAGGGATCATAATAGCCCAACATAGTACTTTAATGTAATGGTCTACTATCTATTCTATTATAGTGATATCATAGAACTAATTCAAATGATTCATGCATATGAAATTTGAATGACATTTTGTATTTTTATGCATATTTTCATTATATTCCAATACTATTTTTTGTGAAAAAAAGAACAATACCTTCACAGTGATACTGAAACTATGAAACCTAAAATAATTTAAGGTTAGTCACTTAGGAGAATAACTTAATCATCTTCACTCCTAGCCCATTACTGTTTTTTTTTGTTTTGTTTTGTTTTGTTTTGTTTTGTTTTTTTAAGTAACTGAACCACTTCCCGTTGCCCTGCATTGAAAACATTAAAATTCTTTCTGGTTATTGACACTTTTAAGAGCCTCTTGTTGAACTGCATCAACCCTGGCTACATCCCCTTTGGTGCTCATTAATGAATACCTAATCATGTAATATTCATTCACCTTGTATCTCCCAATTGCCCACAGAAT
Source organism: Rhinopithecus roxellana (assembly GCF_007565055.1). NCBI lineage: Eukaryota > Metazoa > Chordata > Mammalia > Primates > Cercopithecidae > Rhinopithecus > Rhinopithecus roxellana. The sequence goes on along the minus strand of NC_044549.1, from coordinate 87,845,411 downwards.
AATAGTTCAATGCCTTACCAAGTCTTAGAAGACACTTCACAATCTAACCAAGTCAACCCCTCCACTATTAGAAACTTCCACCTTTCACTCTGTACCTCCATTCTAGTCATATTGATCTTTTCTCTGTCTTTCCTTTCCTTAAGCTTTCCTAATTGGCTTCTCTAGCTAATAATCCAGTACCTTATCCAATGCACTCATAGGTGAACAAGATCTACTCTCAACTTTTCAAGTACCTACCATGCAAAGGCTTTAAAAATTCTCACCATTTGGCCATTAAAATATATATATATATATAATCTAATTAAACTAAAGAGCTTCTGCACAGCAAAAGAAACGACCATCAGAGTGAACAGGCAACCTACAGAATGGGAGAAAATTTTTGCAATCTACTCATCTGATGAAGGGCTAATATCCAGAACCTACAAAGAACTCAAACAAATTTACAAGAAAAAAACAACCCCATCAAAAAGTGGGCAAAGGATATCAACAGTCACTTCTCAAAAGAAGACATTTATGCAGCCAACAGACACATGAAAAAATGCTCATCATCACTGGCCATCAGAGAAATGCAAATCAAAACCACAATGAGATACCATCTCACACCAGTTAGAATGGCAATCATTAAAAAGTCAGGAAACAACAGGTGCTGGAGAGGATGTGGAGAAATAGGAATACTTTTACACTGTTGGTGGGATTGTAAACTAGTTTAACCATTGTGGAAGACAGTGTGGTGATTCCTCAAGGATCTAGAACTAGAAATACCATTTGGTCCAGCCATCGCATTACTGGGTATATACCCAAAGGATTATAAATCATGCTGCTATAAAGACACATGCACACGTATGTTTATTGTGGCACTATTCACAATAGCAAAGACTTGGAACCAACCCAAATGTCCATCAGTGACAGACTGGATCAAGAAAATTTGGCGCATATACACCATGGAATACTACGCAGCCATAAAAAAGGATGAGTTCATGTCCTTTGCAGGGACATGGATGCAGCTGGAAACCATCATTCTCAGCAAACTATCGCAAGAACAGAGAACCAAACACCGCACGTTCTCACTCATAAGTGCGAATTGAACAACGAGATCGCTTGGACACAGGAAGGGGAACGTCACACACCAGGGCCTGTTGTGGAGTGGGGGGAGGGGGGAGGGATAGCATTAGGAGATATACCTAATGTAAATGACGAGTTAATGGGTGCAGCACACCAACATGGCACATGTATACATATGTAACAAACCTGCACGTTGTGCACATGTACCCTAGAACATAAAGTATAATAAAAAAGAAAAAATATATATAATATTGGCTGTATGCAGTGGCTCACGCCTGTAATCCCAGCACTTTGGGAGGCTGAGGTGGGTGGATCACGAGGTCAGGAGTTTGAGAACAGCCTGGTCAACATGGCAAAGTCGTCTCTACTAAAAATACAAAAATTAGCTAGGTGTGGTGGTGGGTACTTGTAGTCTCAGCTACTTGGGAAGCTAAGGAAGGAAAATCGCTTGAACCCAGGAGGTGGAGGTTACAGTGAGCCAAGATCATGCCACTACACTCCAGCCTGGGTGACAGAGTGAGATTCTTCTAGACTCTTCTCAATAAATAAATAAATAAAAATAAAAATATATATGTGTATATACACACATATATAATAGCACTAAATGTTTAGTTTGTACATGAGTGCTTATTTATCAACACAAATTATTTCTACAATTAAATAATATTATAAAATATACTCACACTTTAAACTACTTTCACATACTTCCAGCCAAATAGAGAACAATTATAACCTCTGGCTTCCAATAATGATTATTACTAATTATAAGGAATGATGTAATCCTTTCAAGGAAATTGCATACAGGACAAGAAATCTTCTGAGGCAATTTGGTTTTTTATTTTTTATTTCTGGATTTTTGCAGCTCTGATTATTTAGGGATATATGGTTTCAAATACGTTGTTCTGCCAATATCCACTCTTCTCTTTTTCAGCAGAATATTTAGATAAGCACCTGGCCAAAATAATAAAGCCTACATTTCCTAGCATCACATGAGGGGCGGGGACCATGTGACTAACTTCTAGCCAAGAGATGGAGAATAAGGATGCCCATGTGCTCTGACCATGTCCTTGAAAGGAAAGTATATTCTCCTCCCTTCTCATTTTGTCTTTTCTTGTTTGAATGCAGACCTGATATCACCTGGTACCAATCTCAAGGGAACACCCTTGAGATTGCAGAGAAGATAGTGTTAATGCAGGCTCCTGATGATTTGCAGGCAGAGCCACTCAGACAAGACAGATAAGCCAGTTTATTAAGCTATTTATGGTCTCTCTCACATGCAGTTATATCTATATTGTAACAAATACAGATGGCTAATTTCTTGTTAATTTCCACAAGTTTTTTTAATGTGGTAAATTCAGGAAGCAACTTCATTCTGATGTGATGATTTGTCTGCTTCAATGCATTTCATTTTGCTGATTCAGTCATTTGTTTAGTCATGCTCTTTTTACTTCTACATCCAATTTTGTTTCCCTTATCAGAGACAGTTTCTGTCATTAAACTATATGAATTTTCAAAAAAATCATATACCACTATAGCTTTTAATATAAGCATTCAAACTATTTCCTACCCACATTTCCATGTTGTCTCTAAGTTTGTGGCTGATAACACAAAGAATTATTCTGTCCAAAGTAATACTGAGAAATCTTCAACTCTTCCTTCTTATTTACTTTCAACAAGAAATGATGAAGAAATTATAAAGGCCAAAGAAAGCACAATAAAAAATGCAAAGAAATTTGCAGATGGTACACTAGCATTTACGTATATACTCTAGGGTCCTTTTGGCTTTATTTTCAATAGCTAAGTAAACTACTTGGAATATAAGTAAATTATGAAAGGTAATTCCTGAATAGGTATAATTAATCTTTTGGGGGAGGTCACAAAACCTCTTTGACATTCTCAAGAAAGCCATGGAAGTTTTATCCCAAACAATTAACATATAAATATATATATACATTTAACATATAATTCAACAAGGTCACTTCACAGAGACTTCTAGAGGATTATATGTGAATTTCAGGGTAAAAACCTCAAGCTGATGTAAATATCTATATTCATTTTCATATCTATGGCTATCTCCCGATCTATATTTTCTCCTGGATTTTAAATACGTTTACTCTTTAACAAACTATTCTGTTCTCTAACTGATCTCAGTATGAGTGATGATAAAAGTGATAATAAGAACAATCACAGGAGCAGCTACCTGTACTGATGACCTACTATTGCCCCGGTACCACATGCTTATTGTCTCATTTAGTCTTCTAAATAAGTCTCTTATATAGGTGATTTGCAAGTGGCATATCTGAAGCATAGAGAGTTTGTATCCCCATGGAAAGTAACAGGGCCATTATGTGGCAATAATATTTTAAAATATGGAGCCATAACTCAAAACCACATTATTATGCTGGAAAGAAATGAACCCTTACAAGCTAATTTCAATCCCAACAATCCTTTATTTCAAATAAAAGAAAAATTTGCATGTCATAAAATGCACACATTTTAAGTAAAATGTTCAATAAGCTTTGACAAATGTAAAATCACCAACATAATTAAGACAAAAAGCATTTCTGTCATCCAAAAAAGTTCCTTTCTTAGTTAACCCACCCCCTCCAAAGGCAAGCATTATTCTGATACTCGTCATACATATTAGCTTTAGCTGCTCAAGAATGTCATAGAAATGAAATTATTAACTATGTTCTGTTTTGCATTTGGCTTCCTTTATCCGACATATGTTTAAGATTCATCTATACAGTTGTGTGCATTAGTAGTTCATTCCTTTCTACTGTTGAGTAGTATTCCCTTGTATGAACACAGCACAATCGTATTAGCCTTCCTCCTCTTAATAAACATTTGAGTCTCTTCTAGTTTGCGCTATAATAAATAGAGCTGTTATAAGCATTGAGTACAAGTCTGTAAGTGGACATGCTTTCATTATTTTAAAATAAATACTAGCAGTATAATTTGCTGGATTACCAACCAGACATATGATTAACTTTATAAAAACTATCAAACATATTTCTAAAATGGCTGCACAATTTACACTCTCACCAGTAAAGTGTAAGAGTTCTGATCTGTGAACAACAATACTATTCTTGGTTTCTCGTTATTGTTGCTTCTGTAGCTGTTGTCTGTAGTGGTAGTTTTTAGCCATTCTAGTGAGTATAATGCGGTATCTCATTATCATTTTATCTGGCACTTTATCACTTTTTGAAATGCTTATTTACTTTTTGTATCGTTTCTTGTGTGAAGTGTTCACAAGGTCTTTGACCTTTCCTTACTGAATTGTGTTTGTATTTTTTATTTGTAAGTATTTTAATATATAAAACATTATGGAGATTGGAATATATATTTTTTCCTCCTAATGTGTGGCTTGCCTTTCTGAAAAGCAGAACTTTTAGTTTTGGCAAAGTTTTTTTTTTTTTTTTACTATTATTTTTCTTTCTTCTTTTTCTTAAGAAAAAAAAAAAAACAAAAAACTACAGGTGAGCCACCTGTAGTCCTAATTGTTTTAAATATTTTCCCCAACAAATTGTTTTACATATTTTGTAGAGATAGGGGTCTCACACTTTTGCCCAAGCTGGTCTCAAACTCTTGAGCTCAAGCAATCTTTGTGCCTCGGCCTCTCAAGGTGCTGGGATCACAGGCGTGAACTATGGCGTCTAGCCTACCAATTTTTTCTTTTGTACTTTGTGCTATTTGTATCTTGAAAAATTTTTGCTTATCCAAAGTCATGAATATATACTCTTATGTATTTTTTTCCTAAAACTTCATAGGTTGAACTCAAATTTAAATTATGACTCTGGTTAATATTCATGTATATAGAGAGGTAAGGTTTAAGATTTTTTTTTAAATATGTAGTATACCATTGTTCAAGCAATATAGATTGAAAAGATTTTTCTAACCCTATTGGATTATCTTAGTGCCTTTGTAGCAAATCAGTTGATATATATTGGTCTATTTCTGAATTCTACCATAGTGCATTGATCTTTTTTTCATCCTTACGCCAATGTAATACTCTTTTGATTACTATAGATTTATGTTAAGTTTTGAAATCTATTACTGTAAATCCTACAATAATGTTTGTCCTTTTCAATACTGTTTTGGCTGGTGGCTGTTCTAGCTCATTTCCATTTCCATATACATTTCAGAATCAGCTTTACAATATTTACAAAGAAAATTCTGATGGACGTTCGGAGATTTCATTAAATCTACAGATTAATTGGGAGAGAACTGGCATAGCAATGCCTACTAAAGAGACTTCTTAGGTCTATTCATGTCTCGCTCAGACACACAAGGCCCATATGGATGGCACCCAGTGCCAGTCTATTTAGAAGGATTTAGATCCAGGCAATAACTTGGCAAAAGGGTAGAATCAGGTGTTTCTGCTCAAAGTAGTACTTACATGCATCTGAGAGCCATCCAGGAATTTTCATCTTTGATCTACCAAGTGATGACAACTGAGGTGAAAAAGGACAAGTTCCCCATTGTGAATATGAGGTCTACCCTCTTTAGAAGCCCTATGCACACAGGAGCCAATCTCTCTTGTAAAAACTTCACAGACAAAGTTTCCAGGGCTCCTGTAAAAGATGTGCCAATGGACAGAATTCATTCACTAAGGAAAGTCTAAATTTAAGGCTCCCTACCAGGCACTTATAGTACTTCCCAAGGAGATGCAATAGGCTAATCTGGAGCCACATTTGCCATACAGCTGATGTTTCATCTGTCTTTACATTTCCCGGGGAAAAGACTTAGAAAAGGATTGTAAAAATTTAGGAATTGTGACTTCTACCAAAGTTCCATTGTAATCAGATACCATACTCTGTGTTTAGATGAAGTTCAGCTTCTCATGTCAAAGAAAAAAAATTTTGTTAAAGATGCAAAGAAAAATTAGTAATATTATGCTTTTCAAACTATGAATGCATTCTATTTCTTCAGTTATTTACATTATTTTAAATTCCTCTAATTAATGTTTTTAAATGTTTAGGGTAATAATCATGTTCATAGTTTTCTCAATTTATTACTAAATGGTTTACTAATTTGATGCTATTTTAAATGGCATATAAAAAATCCTACAATGAGCAATTTCTTCATATAAGCCCCAAAATGCATTACTATTATTTATGCAGTCAGTTGTAATTTAAATAATATACAAATAGAAAAAAATAGATAAGGATTTCTATTTGTCCGTATACTTACATTTCTAAACTCCATTCCTTTTCATGGATCCAAATCATCATTAGGCATCATTCCTCTTATGTTTATCAAATTCCATTTGTCATTTTTTAGTGTAGGTTTGTTGAGATTAATTCTTCCAACTTTCGTATTTGACAGTGTCTTCATTTCAACTTTATTTATTTATTTATTTATTTATTTATTTATTTTTATTTTTATCTTTTTTTTTTTTTTTTTGAGACGGAGTCTCGCTGTGTCGCCCAGGCTGGAGTGCGGTGGCGCGATCTCGACTCACTGCAACCTCCGCCTCCCGGGTTCCCGCCATTCTCCCCCCTCAGCCTCCGAGTAGCTGGGACTACAGGCGCCCGCCACCGCGCCCGGCTAGTTTTTTGTATTTTTAGTAGAGACGGGGTTTCACCGTGTTAGCCAGGATGGTCTCGATCTCCTGACCTCGGGATCCACCCGCCTCGGCCTCCCAAAGTGCTGGGATTACAGGCTTGAGCCACCGCGTCCGGCCTTCAACTTTATTTTTGAAGGATATTCTCTGTGGATATAGAACTCTAGATCGATGATTTTACTTTTACTTTCTGTTTCCTTCTCTTTTTTCTCCATAATTTGCCATTTTAAGGATGTATCCTTATCTTATGACTTTGTTTCTCATATGAAGTCCAGCATTGCTTATTGTCGTTAACTCTTTTTCATTTTTCTGTCTCTCTTTTCTTGCCTACCTTCAATAAGTCTCATTTTCATAGCTTTCCCCTAGTTTGACTATGATGTCCCTAGATATGATTTTATTTTTATTATCCTGTCTGAGATTCGTTTGGCTTCTTTGATCTACAAGTTCTTGTTTTTCTTCATTTTAAAACATTTTGTCACTATTTATTTTAATAGATTTTCTGTCCCTTTTATCTTTCCTACCCTTTAGGGAGTCCAGGTATGTCATGCTACTTGATATTATCTCACAGGTTATTTGTGTTTTTAAAATTTTTCAATCAATTTGGGTTTCAGTTGAGATTTCTGTTTACCTTTCCTCAAACTCACTGATCAAAAAATGTTATATCCAGTATGCCATTAATGGAATCCAATAAATTTATGATATTAAATACTACATGTTTTATTTCCAGATTTACATTTAGTCATTTTAAGTTGCCTTTTACAAACCTACTGAAATTTGTGCCCCTTAATTCATTGTATACTTTCTTCCCCTTAAGTTCTTAAACATAGTTATTATGATTATGTTTAAGTCATTTAAAGCTCATTCTAACATGTGCAGTATGTCTTGGTTTGCTTCTATTGACTGTTCCTTCATTTGTTTTTGAGTCAAATTTTTCTCACTTCTTATGATGGATATTTTTTGATTATCTACTGGAAATTATGAATAATATGTTGTCAAAGCCGGAAAATCATTTGTATTTTTTTTGAAGCTATTGTTTTGTTCCAGCAGTGGTGAAATAATTAACAGGTCATCTTAATCTTGTGGGAGCTTGGTTCAGAGTTCATTTTATCCTTATTTCTGGGCATATTAGTTCTAAGGCATGATGTTACTTCTGGAGTTTAAGATAAGGTGTTTACCAAATCCTTCTAACTTGGTGGGATTTGAGCTCTAAGCCCTGTCTTCAAAAAAAGTGGACAGTTTCTGAAATATCTGCTGAGACTTTGAAGTTTTTCAGCTGTTGTTTTCTATTGAAGTTTTTCAGCTGTTGTTTTCTATTGAACATTTTAGGATCTTGTCTCAAACATTACATTTTAGTGATCAGCATGTAATTTAGAAAGATTTTTGTTGCTCCATGTTCTAATAATAATGTGATGAAGATAGGTCACCACCAGTTGATTGGGTGAAGTATCAACAGTTTTATCAAGTGATTTGAGAAATGTTGACAGAGCGGTACATAGCTGTACAATATGTCTGTGTTTTAAGATAAGTGTTATTACCCAGAAGTCAAAAAGTTAAAAGTTTATAAAATAAGGAAGTTACTGTAAGCTAAGGTAAACTTATTAGTGAAGAAAACATGATTTTCATAAATTTAGTGTAGCCTAAGTGTACAATATTTATAAAGTCTACAGCGGTGTACAGTAACATCTTAAGCCTTCACATTCACTCACCACTCACTGACTCACCCAGAGCAAACTTCCAATCCTGAAACTCCATTTATGGTAAGTGCCCCATACAGGTGTACTGGTATTGTTTATGTTATATTTTCGCTGTACCTTTCCCATGTTTACTTTTGTTTAAATACAAAAATGCTTAACTTTGTATTACAATTGCCTACAGTATTCAGTACAATAACATGCAATAGAGGTTTGTAGCCTAGGAGCAGTGGAATGGACTATACCACACAGCCTATAGTAGACATGTCATCTAGGGGTATGTAAGCACACAGTATGATGTTCACACAATGATGACATTGTCTAATGATGTGTCTCTTAGAATGAATGTATTCCTGTCATGAAGTGATATATGAGTGTATTTGGGCTTACACTGACACAAAGGTAGAGCACATGACCTTAATCTAAGGCAACGAACTACATTCTCCTGAGAATAGTGATTGGTTTAGAATGGGTTCATGTCCCATTCAGAACCAATGAGATGTCAGAAGAATTTTTATAGAAACTCTAGGAAAGTTTTATAAAAACTCTCTCATTATTGTAGGATTTTAACCCAGAAGGCTGAACAGTCTGGAACTGCTGAAACCATTTTGCCAGCAGGAGACTGTCATCTTCCTGAGAATGAAGCCAACATATGTGAGAGATGAGAACCAATTTGAGCTAGGAAATGAAGTTCAAGGTGAAGTTTGATCCACTGAATCAAGCCTCAACCTTGTCTATATCATATAAGGCAATAAATACTGTTTTACCTTAAGCCAATAGAGACTGGGCTACTGGTAGCTCTGCTACCAGTTGAATTTAGGTCAGAGCTTTGCAAATGGTATATTATAGAATGTACTACAAATGAGTTAAAATGTGTGCTTAAATCTTAATTTTTTTTAGCATGTAGAAGGGCTAGGAAAAAAGGTCTACAGCCACTGGAGCCCTTGGGCTGTTCAGCTGTAGCGACTAACAACCTCAAAATGTTAGCCCAGTGTGTCTTAGAATGATCATCACCTTCTATCTTTGCCATGACATGAAAACATTTGGAAAGCATTGCCTTCAGCACACCACTTAGTATTTCTGGACTTCCTTGTTATCATTTGAAAAATGAGAAAGCTATTAATAGGTTATCTTTAAGGGATTTTTAATCTACACTATTTTATGGCTCCACATTGTCAATTTTGGCTTCAGAATTACAATAACAAAGTTCAAAACCATACTGTTCAGCCAGGAGGGGAAACGGGCTGTGTCAATGCTGAAAGAAACAAATGGAAAGGCATAATTAACAAATGGAGAGACACTTAACACACAGTCCTGGAATAGATCAGAGGCACTAGAAATTGTTTTGCATAAAAATAATCTTAAAATGGACTAGGTCTCTTCATCTGAAATCTGTGTGGTCTGTGGAAGCACAAAACTTTAAGAAAATCTTACATTCAAAACTCCACATATGCCACAATTGATAGAGAGATTGAGCCTAAAGGCCCTAACAATATTAAAATCTCCATCACTTGACTGGTACCCATCAATTTCAACAATTGCATTCATATGTGCAACGTAATTGTCCAAAGTTAAAAAGACAATGCTATTCAGTCTATTGCGCAAGACAAAGCGTAGTTTGAATGTGGGCAGGCCACATTTTTCAAAGCAAGATGCGCTACACTGCAAGAGATCTTACACAACCTCTAGTCCAACTCTGCCAATTTAAAGATGAGAAAGACCATTCCAAATATGATCATTTTCTGATGAACCAAATGGGCTATTTTGCTACATTACACTCAACCACAATCATCTAATTTAAGGTACATACCCTGTAAAAGATCTCATATTATGAATCCATCGGCTCCCTGGGAAGTAAACAGCATGTGCTATTTCTCTGGACCATTTAACTCTAGCCAGTCACAGAATCATTATTTAAGTTGACATCTTTGTTTAATCTTGTCCTGATGCCTAGATCTATCCTGCAGGGAATCAGATAAAAAGATCTGGCACAAAAAGAGGTTAAAAGTTAACGCCTCAGTTGGTGGTAACAGTGACTGTTCAGTTTCCTCAGAGATAAAGATGTTGTTTCCATCCCATTTCAATGAAGCTATAAAAGAAGTTCTATAGGTAAAAACCAAGAATTTCAGCAGGGGATATTTAAAAAAATAGCTGTAGCTGTGGTCCCTCTGTGCCAGCTATGCTGAGAAACTTGCTCCTGGGGCATGAACAGAACTGGGACCCTTGAAAGCTGGCAGATCTCTGAAATGTTTGATCAACCAACACACACATCTGTGCATAAATAAAAACCTGGAGATGTGCCCTGGAAAACTGGTTGGAGAAATCATGGGACTTTGCTGGCAAACCTGAAGTATGCACCAGCTTCCTAATTCTCCCATTTTTTATGCTGATAGAATATTGGAACGGCTTTGGAAATCAATGGTCAGCCTCTCTTCTGTTCACTTCTGTACTCATTAGCCCACCCAAGCAGGTAGCCTGGCATTTAGCAGAGTACCTAGTATAGAGTCGTATCTGATATTTCTCGATTTAATTTATTTAATACAGAAGTAAATCATCTTTGTTTAAATTAGACTTTTCCTGGTGTGACCTCTGATGAGATGGTCTTAATTATGTTATATATTTTTAATTCCTAATTTAAATTTTTAAAAAGTAAGTTCTAAGGATAAAAAATAATGCTAATGATGACTATTATATTAATATGTATAAAACATTCAAAGCAGTGTATGGCATGTACATAGCATTAACTATGATGATGATGATGAAGATGACGCAGATAGTGACTACTACCACTACTACTATACAGATGTTTGTAGTCCATATAGACACCTTTACTAACATTCCATATAGAAATTTACATCAAATACTTTTGATCAAAGGAAGTTATGTTCAATCCATTGAATAAGGCTGCCTCAAATTGGAGGTCAAGCAAAGAGAGGTTAACTTTAAAATAAACTTTAGCTTAGTCATATTTTAATTAATTCAGCAACCATATACAGTCAATGCATGCCTTAACAATGGGGTTATGTTCTGAGTGCTGCACCATGAGGTGATTTTGTCAAACGTCATAGAGCACAGTTACACAATCCTAGATGGCACAGTCTACTATATGCGTAGGCTACATAGTATAGCCTATTGCTCCAAGTCTACAAACCCGTACAGCATGCTACTGTCCTGAATACTGTAGGCAATTAAAACACAGTAGTAGGTATTTGTGTATCTAAACATAGAAAATGTATGGTAAAAATACAATATTATAATTTTATGGGACCACCATTGTATTTGAGGTCTGCAGATGACTGAAACATTGTTATGCTACATGTGACTACATTTGTGCTTATTTATGTGCCAGGCACTATGCTAAAAACCATGCTACCTTCATGTGGAAGAGGGGGAGGGAAGGGATTGACCGTCGGGAGAGAGCCTGAAATCTTCCTGAAAAGCAATGGAGAAAAGAAACAGATTTTAAAATCCTACATCTGTATTAAAAGTGGGAGATGAATATTTCAGGTTTGAAGCCTGAGACATATGCCTCTTCCAACAAGTTAGATCTTTGATATATGCCAATATTCAACTGTATCTTAGTGGTTGTATAATTTCCTCATTCATATTTTAAATTACTCTAAACATATTGCAAAAATAAAAACTATCTTAGAGGTCAGAGGTCACAAAATGTAAGTCATTTGGCTAAAATTATGCCCAATAGACATGTTTATTTGATGTATTTTAAAATTAGGAGATTTCTGATTTTAAAAAAACAACAATTCCATATATCTAGAGGATTTAAAATACTGCAACATGTGGCAATGTGGTGCCCTCATTCTTGCATGACCACAGTCAGCTGGAGAGAAATAGCAGCTGCTTTCTTTAGGAAAAGTTTGACCTCTCCATGGTTTCAGGGTCGGTCCCTCCTCTCACCCTATGAATGTGCATGCACTTAGTTCCTTTCCGTTCCCAAATCACATGCTTAGCCCCTCGAGGCACTGGAATGCATGACTTCTGCCCTAAATCCATAGAGTTCTAATATATCCCTGTTTGATTAGGATGTGCTGCAGAGATGATGAAGCTTAAGTTCAGGGCCCCTCACTATCACAACTCCATGCAAGCCTTGTACTTAATTTTAAATTTTTATATTCTTATTTTTCAAGAGGCCTCACCACTGCAGTGTGTTTCAGCCCCACACCACCTAGATAGGTCTTTGCTTTCTCCATCGGATTGCCAAACCAGAATGAAATTAAGCCACTGAAAAAAAAAAAACAAAAAACACCTCACATGCTAAAAGATTACTGGTACTCCTTACTCATGCACATTTGATGGGATTCCACAGGGGAAAATGGATATTTGCTTTTGTTGGACATTATCTCTAGAAGGGCATGGAGAGTTAATTGATAAAATGATAGAGTCCTTTTACTCTTAGGATGCTTTTTAAAATGCAGAGGAATGCTAGCAGCCAAAAGTAATTAAAAATATGATCAAAAGTTACAGCCAGACCACTTGGTACAGTGTGTGATTCTCTGATTTCAGGAGAAGGGCAGAACTAACTTGTGAAGAATCAAAGCCTTCACAGAAAAACTCTGACGCTGAAAGAAGGAGCACAAGGCCTTAACTCTTAATGCTTCTTGTTTGCAGACGTCTGCTTTCAGAAAGCTGGTTAATCAAACAGAATGTCTGAGAGTCTTCAGAAAATTTTCCCAGATCAAAAATGTCCCCCTCTAGGCCTTCAACAGACTGGATGATGCCCACCCACATTGAGGAGAGCCATCTGCTTTACTGAGTCCACCAATCCAAATCCTAATCTCATCCGGAAACATTCACAGACACACTGAGAAATAATGTTCAGTCTGGCCACACCATGGTCAGTCACACAAAACTAAGCCTCACAGCTGAGTACAGTGCTACATACCCATTTTATGTTCATGGTCAGTCCATAAAGTAGGCAGGATTAGTCATATTTCATAGATGAGCAAACTATGACCCCAGAGCCTCCAGGATAGTGACTGATAAGGCCAGCTCTGTCTTTCCTCAAAGCCCACGGGGCTTCTACTACATCACATTTGGACTCTGTATTGGAAATGTGGATATGAGACTGGGCTCAGTGGCTCATGTATACAAACCCAGCACTTTGGGAAGCCAAGATGAGTGAATCTCTGGAACCCAGCAGTTGGAGACCAGCCTGGGCAATATGGTAAAACACCGTCTCTACCAAAAAATACAAAATTTATCTGCGCATGGTGGCACATGCCTGTAGTCCCAGTTATCCAGGAGGCTGAGGCGGAAAGATCACTTGAGCCCAGGGGGGTCAAGGCTGCAGGCTTCAGTGAGCCTGTGTTCTCCAGCCTGCGTTACAGAATGAGACCCTGTGTCAAGAAAAAAAAAAAAAGAAGAAGAAGAAGAAGAAAGAAAAGGAAAGGATAATAAAATACAAAGAAAGGAAAAGAGAAAAAGAAAAAGGAAAGGAAAAGGAAAAGGAAAAAGGAAAGGAAAGGAGAAGAGAGGGGAAGAGAAGAGAAAAAGTGAAGGGAAGAAGGAAGGGGAGGGGCAGGAGAGGGGAGGGGAAAGGGGGAGGGGAGGGGAAAGGAGGGGAGAGAAGAGAAAAGAGAAGAAAAGAGAAGAGAGAAGAGGGAAGAGGAAGAGAAGAAGAGAAGGGAAGGGAAGGGAAGGAAAGGGAAGGGAAGGGAAGGGAAAAGAAAAAGCTAGATGTGTTTGTGAAGGGTCAGGGAGAAGGGGAGTGTGAGCAATGCTGGTCAAAGTCCCACCTTACTTTTGAATATGTTAAATGCCTTTAGGCAATTCCTTTAACAATATTTATTGAGTTTCTTCTGTATGCTAAGCCTGAGGACACAGCCTTGAAAGGAGAAAAGGTCCTCATCCTAAAGGAGTTTACATGTTAGTGGCAGAAGACAAAAAAAAAAAAAAAAAAACCTTATTAGAAAACATGAGAACTAATATGAAGAAAATAAAACAGTGGGGAGTGGTGAAAAATAGCTTTCTAGGCTCAATTTTAGATAGAGAAGCCTTCTCTGAAAAGGTAGATTCAGACTGGTCCTCAGTAACTGGAAGCATTAGCCCTGCAAGGATCTGGCATTAGAAAATGACATGCAGAGCAGAAGCAAATGTGATGAACCTAAAACAGAAATATCTGAGGAAAGCAATGAATCAGTGTGACCTGGGCTTGTTGGACAGGGGAGGAAGAGTTGGAGTTGATGCTGGAGAGGATAACCAAGGAGTTAGGATAAGATCTGAGCTATAATGAGAAGTGCTATTTAGAATGGTGGTCACATAATTTGAAGAGTACTGTTGCTGATATAATTTTGATTCAATACTATGGTGCATGCAATATATCCCTTAATGCTATCAACTTTTGAGAGGTGAAGCAGGCTGGGCCTCTGGGTTGGGTGGGGACTTGGAGAACCTTTCTGTCTAGCTAAAGGATAGTAAACACACCAATCAGCACTCTGTGTCTAGCTAAAGGTTTGTAAACACACCAATCAGCACTGTAAAAATGGACCAATTAGCACTCTGTAAAATAGACCAATCAGTGCTCTGTAAAATGTACCAATCAGCAGGATGCGTGCAGGGCCAAATAAGGGGATAAAAGCTGGCCACCCAAGCCAGCAGCAGCAACCCACTCAGGTCCCCTTCCATGCTGTGGAAGCTTTGTTCTTTCACTCTTCACAATAAATCCTGCTGCTGCTCCCTCTTTGGGTCCGCACTACCTTTATGAGCTGTAACACTCACTGCGAGGGTCTGCAGTTTCATTCCTGAAATCAGCGAGACCACAAACCCACCAGAAGGAAGAAACAACTCTGGACATACCACCTTCAAGAGCTGTAACACTCACTGCGAAGGTCTGCGCTTCACTCCTGAAGTCAGCAAGACCCTGAACCCACCAGAAGGAAGAAACTCCAGACACATCTGAACATCAGGAGGGACAAACTCCAGACACACCATCTTTAAGAACTGTTAACACTCACTGCGAGGGTCTGTGGCTTCATGCTTGAAGTCAGCGAGACCAAGAACCCACTGGAAGGAACCAATTCCGGACACACTTTGATTTTAAAGGGAAGACATGGGGTTTGGTGTTCTTTCTACCATCTGGGATAGGTCCAAATGCAAGGGATATAAAACATAATGATTATTCACTAGCTATTCTATAGGATTTCCAAGAACACCTAATAGAAGGATTGCTTAAAGTTGAGGGGCTTTTCAAGGCAACCGATGAAATTCAGTATCAGAAAGGATAGAGGTAAGAGAAATGGAAAAAGGGAAAGAACATAGACTTTTGACTTGTGCTCAAATTCTGGCACTGCCACAATGACAGACTGACTCGCTGGCAGGCACCTCTTGTGAGCTTCAGTTTTCTTACCTGTGAATGGAGATAAGAAACTCCCCCTGAAATTCACTGAGGATAAAATGGGTTTACATATATACAAGTACTGATGACAGGGCTGTACACACACAAGTATTTAGTATTAATCATTTATTTCCTTTTTTCAATAACCACATCAGTATGCAGGATGACTGAGAAAGAACGAGTAAATAAAAGGAAGAATTCCTCCTACATCTGAGAGCTATTGCTACATAACAAATGACCCCAAACTCAGTATACATTTATTGTTGCTCAGGAATCCATGGGTGGTTTTGCTGATCGGAACCAGGTTTGGTTGATCTTTTAGGGCTAAAGCATATGTGTGTTGGTCAGCGGGCACAGAGGCTGGGGGCTGGGTGTTCTGGAAGAGATATCACTCACATATCTTGTGATTGGATGGCTCTTGGCTGTGGCGAGGGTACTAACCTGTCCCTGGATCACTTATTATCTACCTGCTAGCCTAAGCTTGTTGCTTTGGGGAAGATTCAAAGTCAGAAAATAAAAGAGGGCAAGATCACTGGAGGGCTAGATTGGAAACTGGCCTATTGTCTACTTCAACCACATTCTATCAGCCTGGTAAGTCACAAGGCCAGCCCACATTCACAATGTGAAAAACTTCAGCTTTTGATGGGAGGGAAACTTCAGCTTTTGATGAAGGGAAAAACTTCAGCTTTTGATGGGAGGAGCTGTCAAGTCACATTGCATAAGGCATGGATATAGGAAGCCATGCAAAATTAGGACCATAACCAATCTACTACTTCCCTTTTCTAAAAAATAGGAGAAAATAGGAACATTTTTTTCAGGTTTGTGGTAAACATAAAACAAGACAAAGCACTGAAAAGATTTAGAATATTGTTTGGCACACCTAAGGTACCAGGCAAATGTTACTGCCTGCTATGGTTTGAATGTATGTTTCTCTCTAACATTTATGTTGAAACTTAACCCTCAATGCAATAGTATTAATAGATGGGGTTTTGGGGAGATGATCAGGTCATGAGGCCTCTGTTTTATAAATGGTATTAGTGACCGTATAAAAGGTCACTAATTAGTCCCCTTGCCTCTTCTACCATGTGAAGATGCAGCAAGAAGACACCATCTTGGAAGCAGATAGCAACTCCCACCAGATGCAGAATCGATAAGCACCTTGATCTTGGATTTCCCAGCCTCCAGAACTGTGAGAAATAAATGCCTGATGTTCATAAATTACCTAGTCTAAGGTATTTTGTTATAGCAGCAGACACAAACCAAGACAGTACCTTTGATATATTGATCTACTATATGTACCATCATTTAACCAAACATTTTCTTCAAAGCTTGTTTTATTTCTCTCACAAGAAAAGTGAAAAACAGATAGACTTAATTCTGGATAAAGAAAAAATTATATGTACGTTATATTCCTCACATCTCGTTTAGAAATGATGAATATTATCCACGTAGGCAGCTCAAAAATAAGATGTGTTTCCGTTGTGAGTTGAATGCATTTGCATTTATTCTGCAATGTGTTAAATAGAGAGGCAAGATATAAATGTATGATGGATGAGGAATGTGCTGCCACTCTCTGTAAAGAATCTCCTTGGTGGCTTATATCAAATTGTCCAGAGGTGTTGGAGTAACTCTGCTCTATCATAGCCCTTAAAGTTTCGAGACAATGCCCAATCAATATGTGGGCATAATGGGGAACCTAGGGGTGCTTATCATGTACCATAGAAAATTCCTTATTGGTGGTGGCCAAGTTACTAGGAGAAATAGATCTTTTCTGAGATGCTTAAGAAGTGAAAGACTCTGTACTCACCCATGTATAGAAAATGCTGTACCAGATACAAGGAATGACTTGGCATACATATCAAGAGCTGAAAAATGCTATTTACAGGAGCAGAAAATTGCAGAGGCACAATGCATGAAGGGCTCTGTACAAACACTCAGGACATCCACATGGAAATACAAAGGAAGGAAAGCACAGGCAGATCCTGCACTTTACTGTCCAGTTAATGCATAATAACTAGTAAGATAACATAGGTTTAATGTGAAAAGCTCTAAAACTTGGTTTCTAACTTCAAGATAGGTAGTTTACCTTTTTATTCTAATGAGGGAGTTGCTTAGATAATAATTAGGTATCAAAAGGGATCTACAGAGGGATGACAAACATAAATATTATAAAGAGTTAAGTTTCAGTACAGGCAAGAAAATGATGGATGAACATTATTTTGCAGAAGCCTGTTGTAAAATGGGTCAAAGGAAAAACTTTAATGAGTTGAATGAAGGACTTTTTGATCTGGCACCTTTCCGGAATATTAAATAGTAAAGCAAAACATAATCTCTAATGGAGAGTATATTCTGGAAAATATCAGAAATCTTTTCCATATCTTGACCATTACATTAACAAATTATCTCTCCATAACAGTGTTTTGCAATTAAGTCTTTTTTTAAACTAATGATCACTCTCTCGAAACATAAAGAAACAATTACCTTTGGGTGTTGCCACAAAAATATGTGAAAAAAATGCAACCTTTTTATTTTCTCAAAACGTTTAACCATGCAGTATGATCTCTAGAACCACTTCTTATGTAAGATAGACGATACATGTGCTATCAATAAATATTTGTTGAATGGAGATTTTATTGAAGGTATTTTATGGACCAGATCCAGGGCTAAGTACTTCATAAACATTATCTTATTACAATCACACAATTCTATGAGGCAGATACTTTATTACTGGTTAGGAATCAGAAGCCCAGGAGAGGGAACTAACTTGACAGAGTCACAGTCCTAATAGAAATAAATGGAAATCCAAACAATGCAATCAGAATCCGCATCTGTGAATTAACCACTATCTTCCTTTGCCTAATTGAATCTAATAATTAACACTAAAGAGACAGGTACCTGTTTTCTAATGAACCTCAGAAACTACATTAAAAAGTCAAGTTTGATTTTTAACTCCAAAAATCACCTTATTTTTTAAGCATTTTATCAAAACATTGTTTCTAGGTAAATATGAAACATAATTTTGTTTTCTTAAATCCTATTACAATTCCTTGAGCATTCCTTTTTTGGTTATTATAAAGATTTACATTTTATTCATTTAAAGCTATATTAAAAACATTAAGGCCTAGGGCAATAAAATTAGGACCAATGAGTAGCAATTATAGGAAGGAAGTTTTTAATGTTCCAAGCAATTTAAAAATGCCATGAACTGCTTTAGGATATAATAAGTTACTCATTATGGGATGTATTCCAGAAAAGCCTAGGTTGCCACTCTGAAATAGTGCTTCAGATTAGAGGTCTTAAAGCAAAACTTGGAGAGGGGGTGGATCAGATGTCCTCTTTTCCAACCTGAACATTCCATGGGTATCCAAAAATTGGGTTTATTTATTTGCAGTTTGGAGCCATTTTGTAAAAGAAAAATTTTTAGCTGTTCAAAAGTCACACTCTATGCAAACTAAATAGAGCAGTTCTAGTCATCTGACACTTTTCTTCACTCAAACAAGGGGTCTTGCACAGAGCAGGTATTGAATAAATGACTATTTCTATATTACTCATAGATGGTGCAATTACAAAAAAAACCCATATAGTCTTTCAAAATAGCTGTTACAGACTTTTATTATATCTCCTCAGATTAAATAAGCTGCAAGGCTTTAAGAAACCTCAAAGTTACAATAGCTGGTACAATCTGATATCATAATCATAACTTTATATGATTCAAACCAATCTCTGCATTCTTATCCCTTTATTTTCAACCAATTATAGTGGTGGTTACTTCTCACTCTGTTAGAGGATTAGTCATTGATATTTAATCAGTGAAAGGATCATAATTAATCAAAATGCCCATTTAGAAAAACTTACCAGTGATCAAGAAGTCTTTTTAGCCTTCTGACAAATCTTATCTTGGAAAGCTGCAATAAGCAGATTACATAAATTGGGCTTCCTCTGTTCAAAATGTGATTCTGTAACTTCAATTACAAAGTTGCCCAGAATTCTAAACTAAGACATATATATTCTATTCTCTATTTCGAGAACATATAATCAGTTTTTGAAGTCAAGAAAAAAAGTATTTGATATAATGGTCCAAATAAAACTTGGTAATAGCTTTAAATGTATTCAACACAAATAACTATTTTAATACCACTCTTCATATGGTCATGCAAATATTAAAAAGTCTGTATTCAGACAAGCTCTCTACTAAGTGTTCCCTTCAGGGTACCCATAAGTCTACATTTCGTTAACATCTAATGCTTCAAAGAAAGAAGTCACCTGGAAGAAATCCTAAGAAGACTATGTTAGTAGACCTGCAAGCTCATCTTAAGCAACCCTAAATTTAGTGCATTGGAAGTGAGTTACAATCTTAGCTCTGCTACTTACTAGCTGTGTGAATTTCATCTGCAAGATATTGCTAATAAAAGTAACTATTGCAACCAGGCTATTGAATCGATAAGTTAAATCAAAGCTTGTAAAACACCAGACACGGTGCTTGACACATGATAATGTCCCAAAATGTGAAATAGCCTTTCATTACAAACTGCAAGAGTCCTCTTCTATCTCTCAGAAGTTCAAAATGATGTTGATTGACTTGCATCCCTATCACACAAGCTGATCTTAAGAAACAGTTTCCTCTCTTTCACATTTCTCCTCCTATCGTCTGATACTTCAGCCCATTTTCTCCCACTTCCATCTAGATTTTTCTAACTTGATCTGATCCAGAAGGGAGCCTTTGATGGGCAAAATGGAATATAAATGATTAGGGTCTCTCCAGCTGTTTATGGTATCTCAACTCCCATGACAACAGTCTCATTTCCACTTTGAAATACTGACCTATGTTTTGTCAGAAGTTAATCTATATTTTGATTCAACATAGAACCAACAGAGTGAATTCAACTTTTTTTTACAAGATATGAGTGAGCAAAAAAATGTTGGAAGAGAGTTCACCCGTATACATAGGACAGAACTGTGTCAGGCCCCTAGCATATACGTGTGCTATTTTCTCACTTGGAATATTTCTTCCCATCATTTGTCAAAACTCCTACTAATGCATCAAAAGTCATCTCAGATATAACTGCATCCGGGAAGTCTTCTACTTCCTGCTTCTCCACCAGGAATTAATCACTTATTTCAATGTTCTTTTCAATGATCTGTGTACTTCAGTTCAGCATACTGCTATAGTTATCTGTTCACATCTCTCTCCCTCAGCAGCTTCCCATGGGCTGAAATCGGATTCTTTTGTATCTCCAGCACCTAGCACAGTGTCCAGCATAAATTGGGTCTGGATAAATGTTGAAATGAAAAACTGACCAGCTGGAGGGCAGTGAGGGGACACCTTTACAGTTGGACTGCTTAAGTTTTAAACCTAGTTCTGCCTCTTTCCAATTTAGAGACTGGACAATCACCTAAACACTAAATGCCTTGGTTTCCTCATCTGTACATTTATGCGCAGTCTTATCCATCTCATAGAGATGTTGTGAGAATTAATTAAATCACTGCATGCAAAGTCCTTAGATCAATGCCTCAGACATTGTAAGCCAGTAAATGTCAGCTGTTTTGATAATTGTTGTTACTGTTAAAGTGGTTTTCCTTCACACAACTGTCAAGAGAGTTCAAGGACATTCTAGCAGAGATGCATTTGTTGGCTACCTTCGAGACTTGACCAATATAGATTGTGTTTCTGGAGATTATATATGTATATATATATATATGCTCCAAATTTTAAAAATAATGATTTCAGATAAAAATATTTTAGTATGCCATATGTTCATCTGTTGGAGATGGCCAGTTTGATTAAATTTCAAAGAAACATACGTAAATGCCAACATCTCACTATCAAAGACACGTTGTGATTGGGTACTGAGCTTATTCAAATCATTTTTGTAGGGCACATGTTCTTTAGTTGGGTTACATGTGCAACAGGAAAACTGATTGAAGTCCAGGAATCACAATCTCACATGTCAAATGCCTAATTCAGTGTACACAGCTCACTCCCAGAGCCTTCCAAGAGAGGAGTGACACCTAAACGTTTTTCTGCAGTTTTGCCAGACAGAGCCCTCTTCTCTTTCTCTAGCTAACTCCCTACCACCCAATTCCTTCCCCATAACACAAACACACACACACAATTATAGCTCCAAATGTAACCCTATTGGGCAGGTGGTTTTTCAGTGCTCCTGTGAAAAAGTGGCTGGATGGGTGAGTATGAATGCTGTTTCTGGTAGTCCAATTGAGATGGTAATGACCTATAACATTATCTTCCCCCTCAACCCACCAAGATTCATAAATATACTAAAAGGGTTTTATGCAATAGTTGGTTCCCAGAATTACTCGTACCTTCACAACCCTGGTTCGCTCCATTATTTCTTCCCTGAGGCACGCTTAATGCTGTTTGCAAAAATGTCTTACTGCATCAGATTTTAAAGTCTTTCCAGATCATGGTCAATTCACAAATGTTCCTCACAAGAAAATTCATTCTGATACAAACAAAATCTCTTTGAAAGCTACATTAAGCCACTGACCCATACCCAACTTCTAATCTATGCCCTAGTTTCTACTTACTTTTTACACTGTTCTCTTTGATGTCCAAGGAATCTTAGACATTTGCAAGAGAAGAATTAAAGCTATACTCAATGCCCCTTTCTTTAAAAAATGAACCTTCACTCAGAGCTGAACACTAAGAAACAGTTATGGCCATATTCCTAATCAGATGACGAGAATTCAAGGCACTTTCTACTCAATAGCAATCTGCAGCTCCTTGACAGATGAGATGAAAACTCAGTAGTGTGTGATGTGACCTTGCTTGCTCTTGATATTCACATTCCTACAAAACAATAAGCATCTTCATGATGTCTAGTATATTAGAGTTTTTAACTCCTTCCAAGTGTGGGTATACAATTTTGTCTGTTTTGATTCTAAAATGGTTGTAAACATAAGATGTGTTTATTTCACTATTAATTGAATCTGTTTGAGGAGGTAATTTCTCTCTGATATAACAGTTCAATTAGAAGATGGAAGATTGCTGACCCATAAAGTCTGGAAACATATGAAAGCACTCAAGACCTGTCAACAACAACAACAACAACAACAACAACAACAACAAAAAAAAAAAAAAAAAAAAAAAAAAAAAAAAAAAAAACTGTGTCTATGGTGAGCGGGTTGGGGAAGGAAAACAGCTCATTTGTTTTCTGTCTCTCCTACCATTGCTTTCTTCTCCAGAGAGTATTTCCTAGGGAAATCCATTTACCCTTCAAATATTCTTGCAGAATAGTTAAGCTGGCTCAACGTTTGCAAACTCCTGTTGAGCCTTCTAAACAAATAATGGATAAATGACTAATATCTTCATATGCAGATGAGAGGTAATTTAACATAATACTCATAAAGTGCTTGGGTTTGAGGCCCCCTTCTGCTACTTCTAGGTGAGGCACTGGACCTGTTATTTAACTCTCTGTGCCTCATCTTCCTCAGCTATAATGAGGAAATAATAGCAGAGCCTCATAGGGTCATTGTGAGGATTAAATTAATTAATATGTGGAAATAATTTGGTGCTTGTTAAATGGTAAATGCTCAACAAGTCATCTAATGATAAGAATATTTCTATAGCGCAAGTATTTTGTTCTTGTTTCTTCAGTATTATTGTCATGAATGTTAACACTGGAAATGTTAATTGTAAAGTTACTCCAACAACTACCTCCACCTCTATCCCTCAAATAAATAGCTAACATTAAGAAGATTAAGTGACCCCTTCTAATTTGTCATATAGTTGATCACAATGGACATTAGAAATAAGCACTGAAGTCTACTGATTTCACTTTATGATTCTTTCCACTTTGTGATAATATGAAGTCTTGAAAGAAAAAGCTTGGTATTTTTATTTTGTGTAAAAACATACATTCATTACTATGTCAACATTTCTTAGGTTATTTAATAAGACTATTAATGCTTCACCCAATCAACTGGTGGTTGACCACATCTTCATCACATCATTATCAAAGCTATTATTCTTTCCCATTTGAGATACCTAAAATATAGGAACCAATTTTATCCACATTGAAAAAGCAAATAAATTGAAATGTTTGGTAATGTGCCTAATATCACACATCTAGTAGTAGAACTATAATTAAAACCCACAACACTTGATTCCAAATCTCGTGAATCTCTACCAAATCTCATAGTAGAGTCTCTTGTGAAGGAGACTTTTATTCTTAGTAGGACTGTCACAGAAGATAACCCCACAATTCTCTTTACCCATATACAAGGGATATAAACATGATCCAAGCAAGAATAATCATTCACTCTTTTAGAATGTGATTTTTCATTCAAACAATACAAGATCTGGAACAGATTCTTAAAGGTTCTTTAAGCAAGGACCCAGAAGCGTCTTCTTGGATTTCAGAAGATGTTGTGTACTGAAATTCCTGAATCCTGTTTCTCCACTCGTTTTATCGGATTTTGTTTCCAATCCTTATTCTTCCGATAAATTTGATTTTTATTAATGCTATTCAGAATCGGTATCTATTTCTTACTACCAAAGAACTATAACTAAAAAATGCATGGCCATTTACCTTAAACATATCTGTACTGAAAATGTGCTATTTTATTTATTGATGCAATGCCTAGCTTTGCCCAGTCCCTATGACATCAGCACTTTCCCTTATCCATTCTCAGTTCATGTGCCTCAATTTGGATTCACCTTACCCACAGGTCTGAAGGTTGGGCAATCCTAGCAGGAAACTTCACTCGCCAGATTTATGGGCTCAGTAATGGGTATGTGACATACATTGATAACATTAGAGCTAGTCACAGATATTTTATTAGAACTAATTGAAAAGAAATAAATTTCTGATTATATTCAGAGAGAAGAGTACCTGAATGAAAACCATTAAAATAGACATATGACAATGGAAGAGACCTAATTCTGACAAGTGTTTGGGCCCAGGGATCCAACTATCCCTAACCTAGGAACTACTCCTGGAATTACAATAATCTAAGCCATTATGTTGCCTTCCTCTCTCTTTTTTATGTTATATTCCTGTCACTTGCAGCCAGAGAAGTCTTAGTCAATATAATACCTGGTGAAAATCCTCTCACAATTTGGTTCTAGCACTAACCAACATGTGGAGATAATGCTGCCCTTTTATGCTTTAAAAGAATAGCTGTAATATATTTTTTAAAAGAAACCTTTCATTTGTTGATTTCTTATTATGTGATTTTTACGATGACAAGCACTTTATGTTTACCATTTCAACAGTAATAACAGCCACATGAGGTAGGTAGTGTTTTTATTTCCATTTTGCCAATGAATAAAAAGGAAATGGTCAAGTATTTGTACAAAGATGTACTGAAAAAAGTAAGCAAGAGATACAATACTAGGTCTCTGTGAACTCATTGTGGCTACTTTCTATGGAACAATATGGTGAATAAACTGGAATAAAAACGTTAAACACAGTGGGGTAGGGTAGACACTCCCAAGGCAACAGTTACTCCACTATCTGCTAGACCTCTAATAAACATATAGTATACAGATGCCAATTTCTTCTGGAATAGATTGTCCTTTATTTTCTAAATGCCTGAACTATGAACCTCTTGCAATTTGCCATTGATTCATGTAAATGATGAAATCATAAATGGTCAATGGTAATCCAAAAAGAGATTATATCTACTATAGAAAATGGTTACTGTATTACATTAAAGTAAGACTTCTACAGTTTAACAGGCTGAATATTGCAAGAGAGATACCTTAATTCATATTAAAATAATTTAAATAAAAATTACAGCCAGGTATTCCAGTTGAATTCTCTTTTCTTCTAATCTCTAGATAATTTTTTTAACCTCCAATAAGTCTTAGCAAAATCAGAATGTCCTTGGAAATGCCCTTTGAATATGCTTAATGATAAGTGACATTTATTTATGGGAGCAAATCAGAGCAATGCCATTCTTAGGCTCTGTATGGTTCGATTCTGAAACAAATGTTTGTAACGAAATAATAAAAACCCTTAAAATAGAGTTTTATTTTTATGCAAATTCACCAGGAGCCGACTATAGAGTGCAACACAGCATGAGTACATTCAAAATAACAAAGTAACTAAATGGGGAAAGCAACTAAACATAAGAAAGAATAGAGAAGGAAGCTTGATTTATACAGTTTCAAAAAGGAAATTTAGACTTTTCTCCTTATCTTCTGTGGTGGACACACCTAAGGTGGCCCAATAAGTCCCACCCTACTATAATCTCTTCCTGTTGTGCAGGTAGATCGTGTGACTTGCTTTTAACCAATAGAATGTGGCAAAGTTAATGCACTGCCACTCCTATGATTGTATTAGTTTATACAGAACTCTATCTTTGACTGAAGTTAGAGACTCTTCTGCTGACTTTGAGAAGCAAAACCAGTGGGAAGACAACATGATAGGGAACTGTCAGGTCCTCTAGGATCTATAGGAACTCCAGTCAACATGCAGTAAAAAGCCAGAGCCCTTAGTCACACAGTCACAAGGAAATAAATTTTGCCAGCAACCTGGACAAGCCTGAAAGTGAATTCTTCCTCAGTCAAATCTCAGATGAGATCCCAGCTCAGGCTGACACCATGACAGCAAACTTGTAGGTTTGCCTAGAATTCTGACCTATAACTGTTAGATAATCCATATGTGTTGTTTTAAGTTGCTAAATGTGCAGTGATTTGTTACACAGCAATAGAAAATGAATAGACCTTCTGCTCTAAAATTCATGTTCTGCTATATACTTGATGAGACTCAGGACCTATCAGAGAGTAGGCATATAGTAAATATTAATTAACTAAAATCAGTGAAAATCATTTTTTATAAAGACAGAATTGTGAATACTCCCTTAGCAATGAAAGGGACTAATGTTCTTTATTTCACAGAAGACCATGATGATCTGAGGATATAATATAAAAATATTTAACTGTTCACAACTGGTTTTGTTATTCTCATAAAAATCCAGATCAAAAGTCATTATAAGTAGATTATTAAATGAGGTTCATATTTCAGGTACCATTTGTACACTAGCATTTGAATTTCAAAGATTCAGAATTGTCCCTAAAATAGTTTAGGGGACATTACTAACTTGTAATTGAGAGATAAAATATATGTATTGATTTATTAAAACTATTGTTTTAATGTACTTCTACTTAATGTACAAGCAAACTCATAACACCCGATAAAAATAATCACCTTGGCAACTTGGAAATGCCCATTTCCAATTAATTTAGTTCATTTAAAATATTTTTAAAATTATACATTAATTTAGAAAGCACATATTAATTTATTTAATATTGTATATATAAATATATTTATATACCATATGTAATTTATTATATCTATAGTTTCTTAAAATGCCAAATAAATTATTTATATTTACATTTATTATAATTATATAATTTCTTTCAGATATCAAAAAATTACAGATATAACTATATGTATATTTATTTATTATACATATATAAATAATATCTATAATGTTTTAAGAAATTATACATATAGGCCGGGCGCGGTGGTTCAAGCCTGTAATCCCAGCACTTTGGGAGGCCGAGACGGGCGGATCACGAGGTCAGGAGATCTAGACCATCCTGGCTAACACAGTAAAACCCCATCTCTACTAAAAAACACAAAAAACTAGCCGGGCGCGGTGGTGGGCACCTGTAGTCCCAGCTACTCGGGAGGCTGAGGCAGGAGAATGGCATAAACCCAGGAGGCAGAGCTTGCAGTGAGCTGAGATCTGGCCACTGCACTCTAGCCTGGGCGACAGAGTGAGACTGTCTCAAAAAAAAAAGAAATTATACATATAAGAAAGTGTATATATAATAAATTATATATTATAACCCAATGCTGCTAAGTTTGAGGTGAAAATTACATAGTCACATATTGCTAAAATATTATAAATTGGTATCAGTCTTTAAAAAAGCAATTTGAAAGGTATGAGTGAAGGATACATCCATAATCTATAATGCATTAACCCTACTCCTTGTAGGAATAGATATGAATTTTTAAAAGTCAGGAGATATTAAAAGTAAGACATATATTTCAATATCCTTTGTAGCATCAAAGAGAGTAAACAATCAAAATGGAGTCAGTAAGGAAGTAGTTTAGTATATTATGCCACACAAACTAAATATTATATTAAATAGCTATAAAACTAGAGCTGTAAAAACTAAAGAAAAATATTAACAATTCTTTTTTTTTTTTTGAGACGGAGTCTTGCTCTGTCGCCCAGGCTGGAGTGCAGTGGCCGGTTCTCAGCTCACTGCAAGCTCCGCCTCCCGGGTTCATGCCATTCTCCTGCCTCAGCCTCCCGTGTAGCTGGGACCACAGGCACCCGCCACCATGCCCGGCTAGTTTTTTTTTTTTTTGTATTTTTAGTAGAGACGGGGTTTCACCATGTTAGCCAGGATGGTCTCGATCTCCTGACCGCGTGATCCGCCCGTCTCGGCCTCCCAAAT
The DNA here is from genome assembly GCF_007565055.1 of Rhinopithecus roxellana. Classification (NCBI taxonomy): domain Eukaryota; kingdom Metazoa; phylum Chordata; class Mammalia; order Primates; family Cercopithecidae; genus Rhinopithecus; species Rhinopithecus roxellana. Next base: position 87,817,302 of record NC_044549.1, on the reverse strand, counting down.
TGCAACAATTCTTACTATCAAAAATATGAAAATACACAAGGCATGACACAAGGGTACATGCAGCATAAGCAAAACTCTTGGTCATGAGATTCATGAAATGCTTCGTATTGGGGATGGGTAGTGACTTAGTTGCAAACATCCAGCTTTTTGTATCACCTTGCACCCTTCCCATTACACATGGCCCATCACACACACATCTACCAATCTGTCAGTCTTTACCAACATGATCAAAAGACTATAAAGAGACAGAACGGTTCTCCATAATTTCTTGAAATGAAAGCATATGCCATGATTATCCCCAAAGTTTAAGACATTTTGCTATGAGTAGTGGTTTCAAAGATTAATTTGAAAGAATACAATTTTCTCAGTGAACACCATCCACTAAGTTCCTCATTTCTCTTACATTTCTTAAATAGGACATAAAACATGGGTCAGCAGTTAGCAGTGGCATCTACAAGGGCCATGACTGTGGAACTGTGTTCTATTCTAGAACAGCAATAATATGGTTTGGACCTGTGTCCCCACCCAAATCTCATGTTCAATTGTAATCCCCAATGCTGGAAGTGGGGCCTGAGGGAAGTAATTGAATCCTGGGGGCAGTTTCTCATGAATGGGTTAGCACCATCCCCCTTTGATTCTATCCTCATGATAATAAGCAAGTTCTCATGATATCTGGTTGTTTAAAAGTGTATAGCACCTCCCTCCTCTCTCTTTTTCTGACTCTGGTCATGTGATATATGTGCTCCCCTTTCCCTTCTGCCATGACTGTATGTTTCCTGAGGCTTCCCCAGAAGTGAGCAGATGCTCCCGTGCTTCCTGTACAGCCTGCAGAACTATGAGTCAAATAAACCTTTTTTCCTTATAAACTGCCACGTATCATGTATTTCTTTATAGGAGTGTGAGAAGGGACTAATACAGAGTTCGATATAGATTCTCTAGGAGGATTAATGGCAAGAAAGACATCAGAGAGACTTCCAATAGGTATTTTAGATAATTTCTCAGTCAACAGATAAAAGCAACAAGAAAGAGTTCATAAATAGCAATGCTGTATATTCAGAAAGAGAGACTAAGTGGACAAGAAAAGTAAGTGATAGAAGAGCTTCATCAACACTAAGAAACCACAAAGAGATCAAGTTCCTTTGTATAGCAGCCTGCAACTATAGCTTCTGCCCCACAGTTTTCCATCTAGAAAATCTCTAGACTGGGCCGGGCACGGAGGCTCAAGCCTGTAATCCCAGCACTTTGGGAGGCCGAGACGGGCGGATCACGAGGTCAGGAGATCGAGACCACCCTGGCTAACACGGTGAAACCCCGTCTCTACTAAAAAATACAAAAAACTAGCCGGGCGTGGTGGAGGCGCCTGTAGTCCCAGCTACGCAGGAGGCTGAGGCAGGAGAATGGCTTAAACCCGGGAGGCGAAGCTTGCAGTCCGGCGACTGCACTCCAGCCTGGGCAACAGAGCGAGACTCCATCTCAAAAAAAAAAAAAAAAAAAGAAAATCTCTAGACTGGCCATACCTATTTCTATTATTCAGCTCTCCAGATTAAGACTTGAGATTTTAAGATAATTTTAAGAGTGTCCCTGTAAGAAGGATATAAGCATAGGAGGTTTTTATTGTCATGTTTGTAGACAAGATCAGGCCAAGTAAGACTGTCACATGTACAGATGAGTATATAGAAAATACCCAAAATAAAACATAAAACATTTCTATAAAAAAGGATAAATGAGAACACATAATTCAGGAGAGGAAAGAGGAGCTTTTTTCATAAAGAACTCTTTAGGCAAAGAAAAAAAAAATTAGAGAAGTTATGTCTGGTGATTTCCATAAAATTAAATATAGGTATAAAATGAGAGATGAACTAGAAGACAAAATCTACTGATGACATTGCAGAACTAAACGTAGCCTCAGAAACTGAAGAAAAAAATAATATTGTAGTAGTAAGAGATTGAGGCTTAATACCTGTTTCAGCATTCAGGGGAAAAAAGACAAAGATTAAAAAAAATCAAACTTATGAAATTATAGGATGTATAATAAGACAAAACAAAACCAGATAATTTGTAATCCCCAAAGACCAGAATGAAAGGAAACCAAACATTTAAAGTCTAATACAAGAAAATTTCCTGAATGCTGATGCAAAGATCTTACTAAATAATTGGCAAGGTTAATAGGGGAAAAAAGCACCTATATATAAGTTAGTCAACATACACATTTCAAGAACAAATATCTACATATAAAACTATGATTGTTGAAGGGAAAAATATCTATTCCCTCCAACATTAGTTTAGCAACATGAATCAAATTATGAGAAAGAAAATGTATAATGTCAAAACTCACTATCCAGATACGCTGTCATTTATGTTGATGGCAAGAGATAAATATTCTTATACAGTCAAGTGCTAAGAAAAGAAATTGGAATTGCTGAAAACACTGACATTGAAAAAAACAAACTGGAATTACTGAAAAGATTGGCATTAAAAAAGAAATAATTTAAAGATACAATTATTCCAAACTAACACTTGAAATGTAATGCAAATCTCAAGATTAAACCAGCAAATCCAGGATTGTGTATAAGGGAAACTGAGACTGAGCTAATTTCATTGCCTTTTAAATTAATTTCTTGCTGCCACAAACCATCACAAATTTAGAAGCTTAAAAAACCAAACATTTATTATTTCACAGTTCTGTAGGTCAGAAGGCTGTCAGACTCAGCTACTTTCTCTGCTGAGGGATTGCACAAGGCTGAAATCAAGGTGTCAGCAAGGCAGTTTTCCTTTCTGAAGGCTCTGAAAATGAATTTACTTCTAAACTCATTCGGGCCATTGGCTGACTTCAGTTCTCTGTGGTTGTAGGACTGAGGCTCCATTTCCTTGCTGATGTCAACTGGGGGATATTCTCAGTCTCTGGAGCAACCAGCATTCCTTGGTACATGGAACCCTCCTTGCATCCTCAAAGCCAGTTGCTAGGGTCAGGTCCTTTTCACCCTTCAAATCTCTCTGACCTCCCTTCTGCCTCATCTCTCCTATGCCTTCTCTTGTCATCCTATCTCTTTGATTAATGCTTCTGCTTTCCTCTTCCACTTACAAGAGCTCTTCTGATTGCATAGGGCCTCCTCAGATAATATAGGGATTATTTTAATATCTTCCCATAATCTGAAAATTTTCTTCACAGCACTACCTTAATCTAAGTAGTGTTTGATTGAATGATCAGTGGATGGAATCTTGGGGTGACATATTGAGAATTCAGCCCACCACACCTGGCAAAGAAGGCATTCAGACATATTGTCATTTTGTTGATGATGATTCACAAATATATTTTCAAAGAAGAGGGCTGTTATTTTAAGACTTAAAGGTAATTACTTGCTGGGTGCCAGTAATCCTAGCACTTTGGGAGGCTAAGGTAGGCAGATCACTTGAGGTCAGGAGTTTGAAACCAGCCTGGTCAACATGGTGAAACTCTGTCTCTACTAAAAACATAAAAAAAAAAAAAAAAAAAAAAAAAAAAAAAAAAAATTAGCCAGGTGTGGTAGCGGGTGCCTGTAATCCCAGCTACTTGGGAGGCTGAGCCAGGAGAATTGTTTGAACCCGGGAGGTGGATGTTGCAGTGAGCCGAGATTGCACCACAGTACTTCAAGCTGGGCAACAGGGCAAGACCCTGTCTCAAAGAAAAAAAAAGTTAATTATTAAGAAATTTAAATATGTTTGCTCTTGCTTCTCTAGTTCTTTTAATTGTGGTGTTAGGGTATCAATTTTAGATCTTTCCTGCTTTCTCTTGTGGAAATTTAGTGCTATAAATTTCCCTCTACACACTGCTTTAAATGTGTCCCAGAGATTCTGGTATGTTGTATCTTTGTTCTCATTGGTTTCAAAGAACATCTTTATTTCTGCCTTCATTTCGTTATGTACCAGTAGTCATTTAGGAGCAGGTTGTTCAGTTTTGATGTAGTTGAGCGGTTTTGAGTGAGTTTCTTAATCCTGAGTTCCAGTTTGATTGCACTGTGGTCTGAGAGAGAGTTTGTTATAATTTCTGTTCTTCTACATTTGCTGAGGAGTGCTTTACTTCCAACTATGTGGTCAATTTTGGAATAAGTGTGATGTGGTGCTGAGAAGAATGCATATTCTGTTGATTTGGGATGGAGAGCTCTGTAGATGTCTATTAGGTCTGCTTGGTGCAGAGTTGAGTTCAATTCCTGGATATTCTTGTTAACTTTCCATCTTGGTGATCTGTCTAATGTTGACAGTGGGCTGTTAAAGTCTCCCATTATTATTGTGTGGGAGTCTAAGTCTCTTTGTGTGTCTCTGAGGACTTGCTTTATGAATCTGGGTGCTCCTGTACTGGATGCATATATACTTAGCACAGTTAGCTCTTCTTGTTGAATTGATCCCTTTACCATTATGTAATGGCCTTCTTTGTCTCTTTAGATCTTTGATGGTTTAAAGTCTGTTTATCAGAGACTAGGATTGCAACCCCTGCCTTTTTTTTGTTTTCCATTTGCTTGGTAGATCCTCCTCCATCCCTTTATTTTGAGCCTATGTGTGTCTCTGCATGTGAGATGGGTCTCCTGAATACAGCAAACTGATGGGTCTTGACTCTTTATCCAATTTGCCAGTCTGTGTCTTTTAATTGGAACATTTAACCCATTTACATTTAAGGTTAATATTGTTATGTGTGAATTTGATCCTGTCGTTATGATGTTAGCTGGTTATTTTGCTCGTTAGTTGATACAGTTTCTTCCTAGCATCCATTGGGTCTTTACATTTTGGCATGTTTTTGCAGTGGCTGGTACTGGTTGTTCCTCTCCATGTGTAGTGCTTCCTTCAGGACCTCTTGTAGGGCAGGCCTGGTGGTGACAAAATCTCTAAGCATTTGCTTGTCTATAAAGGATTTTATTTCTGCTTCACTTATGAAACTTAGCTTGCCTGGATATGAAATTCTGGGTTGAAAATTCTTTTCTTTAAGAATGTTGAATATTAGCCCCCACTCTCTTCTGGCTTGTAGAGTTTCTGCCAAGAGAAGCGCTGTTAGTCTGATGGGCTTCCCTTTGTGGGTAACCCGACCTTTCTCTCTGGCTGCCCTTAAGATTTTTTCCTTCATTTCAACTTTGGTGAATCTGAAGATTATGTCTCTTGCAGTTTCTCTTCTCCAAGAGTATCTTTGTGGCATTCTCTGTATTTCCTGAATTTGAATGTTGGCCTGCCTTGCTAGGTTGGGGAAGTTCTCCTGGATAACATCCTGCAGAGTGTTTTCCAACTTCGTTCCATTCTCCCCATCACTTTCAGGTACACCAATCAGACATAGATTTGGTCTTTTCACATAGTCCCATATTTCTTGGAGGCTTTGTTCATTTCTATTTTACTCTTTTTTCTCTAAACTTCTCTTCTCGCTTCATTTCATTCATTAGATCTTGAATCACTGACACCCTTTCTTCCAGTTGATCGAGTCAGTTACTGAAGCTTGTGCATTTGTCATGTAGTTTTCTTGCCATGGTTTTCATCTCTATCAGATCATTTAAGGACTTCTCTACATTGGCTATTCTAGTTAGCCATTCGTCAAATCTTTTTTCAAGGTTTTTAGCTTCTTTGCACTGGGTTCATACTTCCTCCTTTAGCTCAGAGAAGTTTGATCGTCTGAAGCCTTCTTCTCTCAATTCATCAAAGTCATTCTCCATCCAGCTTTGTCCTGTTGCTGGTGAGGAGCTGCGTTACTTTGGAGGGGCAGAGGCACTCTGAATTTTAGAATTCTCAGCTTTTCTGCACTGCTTTTTCCCCATCTTTGTGGTTTTATCTACCTTTGGTCTTTGATGATGGTGACATACAGATGGGGTTTTGGTGTGGATGTCCTTTCTGTTTGTTAGTTTTCCTTCTAACAGTCAGGACCCTCAGCTGCAGGTCTTTTGGAGTTTGCTTGAGGTCCACTCCAGACCCTGTTTCCCTGGGTATCAACAGCAGAGGCTGCAGAAGAGTGAATATTGCTGAACAGCGAATGTTGGTGTCTGATCATTCCTCTGGAAGCTTTGTCTCAGAGGTGTACCTAGCTGTGTGAGCTGTGAGGTGTCAGTCTGCCCCTAGTGGGGGATGTCTCCCAGTTAGGCTTCTCGGGGGTCAGGGACCCATTTGAGTAGGCAGTCTGTCCGTTCTAAGATCTCAAACTCCATGCTGGGAGAACCATTACTCTCTTCAAAGCTGTCAGACAGGGACATTTACATCTGCAGAGATTTCTGCTGCCTTTTGTTTGGCTATGCCCTGTCCCCAGAGGTGGAGTCTACAGAGACAGGCAGGCCTCCTTGAGCTGAAGTGGGCTCCACCCAGTTCGAGCTTCCCAGCCACTCTGCTTGCCTACATAAGCCTCAGCAATGGTGGGCGCCTCTCCCCCAGCGTCACTGCCGCCTTGCAGGTCAATCTCAGACTGCTGTGCTAGCAATAAGGGAGGCCCCGTGGGCATGGGACCCTCCAAGTCAGGCACAGGATATAATCTCCTGGTGTGCCATTTGCTAAGACCCTTGGTAAAGCACAGTATTAGGGTGGGAGTGACCCTATTTTCCAGTTGTTGTATGTCACGATTTTCCTTGGCTAGGAAAGGGAATTCCCTTCCCCCTTGCGCTTCCCAGGTGAGGCAATGCCTCGCCCTACTTTGTCTCTCACTCGTTGTGCAGAACCCACTGTCCTGCACCTACTGTGCAACATGCCCCAGTGAGATGAACCCGGTACCTCAGTTGGAAATGCAGAAATCACCCATCTTCTGTGTCACTCATGCTGGGAGCTGGAGGCTGCAGCTGACAAAGGGCTAATATCCAGAACCTACAAAGAACTCAAACAAATTTACATGAAAATAACAAACAACCCCATCAAAAAGTGGGCAAAGGATATGAACAGACACTTCTCAAAAGAATACATTTATGCAACCAACAGACACATGAAAAAATGCTCATCATCACTAGCCATCAGAGAAATGCAAATTAAAACCACAATGAGATATCATCTCACACCAGTTAGAATGGCGATCATTAAAAAGTCAGGAATCAACAGGTACTGGAGAGGATGTGGAGAAATAGGAACACTTTTACACTGTTGGTGGGACTGTAAGCTAGTTCAGCCAATGTGGAAGACAGTGTGGTGATTCCTCAAGGATCTAGAACTAGAAATAACATTTGACCCAGCCATCCCATTACTGGGTATATACCCAAAAGATTATAAATCATGCCGCTATAAAGACACATGCACACGTATGTTTATTGCAGCTCTATTCACAATAGCAAAGACTTGGAACCAACCCAAATGTCCATCAATGACAGACTGGATTAAAAAAATGTGGCACATATACACCATGGAAACTATGCAGCCACAAAAAAGGATGAGTTTGTGTCCTTTGCAGGGACATGGATGCAGCTGGAAACCATCATTCTCAGCAAACTCTCCCAAGAACAGAAAACCAAACACTGCATGTTCTCACTCACAGGTGGGAACTGAACAATGAGATCACTTGGACACAGGAAGGGGAACATCACACACCGGGGCCTGTTGTGGGGTGGGGGGAGGGGGCAGGCATAGCATTAGGAGATACACCTAAGGTAAATGATGAGTTAATGGGTGTAGCACACCAACATGGCACATGTATACATATGTAACAAACCTGCACATTGTGCACATGTACCCTAGAACATAAAGTATAATAAAAAAGAAAATATATATATAATATTGGCTGGATGCAGTGGCTCACACCTGTAATCCCAGCACTTTGGGAGGCTGAGGTGGGTGGATCACTTGAGGTCAGGAGTTTGAGACCAGCCTGGCCAACATGGCACATGTATACATATGTAACAAACCTGCACGTTGTGCACATGTACCCTAGAACATAAAGTATAATTAAAAAAAAGAAATTTAAAAATACAATGTGTCATCTCCAAGTACCTCAAAAGAGAAAATAAAACAAACGACATAGCAAAAGATATACAGAAAAGGAAAATGGAAGGAAACATAAAACAGAAGGAAATAGCTAAATTTAAAATTAATAATTATATCAGTAGAAACAATAAATGAAAAGAAGTATAAAAAAGAAACTATACAATCTTAGATTAAAAAATAAAAACAGGATAACACCCTTACAATATAAAATTCAGAATCCATAGAAGAGATTGACTAAGTCAACTAAACAAAAAGCAAATATTTTTACATATCAAAAAGCAACAAAGTCAGAATATAAATAAAGTAGAAAACTATGTGCTGCATGGCTCCTATAAATGGAAGAAAAACAATCCAATGGAAAAATAGCAAACAATCAGGATTGAGAGTTGAAAGAAAAACACACAAATAATTTTTAAAAATATCTGAACAGCTGTTCAACTCATAGCAAGAAAAATAAGAATAAAAATTACACTAAAAATCTTATTTTAACCTATCAGAGTAGCAAAAAACCCAAAGTTTAATAAACATTTGGTAAAGAAAACATTTCTTACACTGCAGATGAGAGTAAAGATGCACATAACCTCAATGGAGGGTGATGTAGAAAAGTTTTTTTGTTTTGTTTTGTTTTTTGACAGAGTCTCATTCTGTCACCCAGGCTGGAGTGCAGTGGTGTGATCTCAGCTCATTGCCACCTCTGTGTCCTGGGCTCCAGCCATCCTTCTCCCACCTTAACCTCCTAAGTAGCTGGGAACACAGGTGTGTGCCACCATTCCCTGCTAATTTTTTGTAGTTTTGGTAGAGACAGAGTTTCACCATGTTGCCCAGGCTGGGTCAAACTCCTGAGCTCATGCAATGAGCCTGAGGTGGAAAATGCTGGGATTACAAGTGTGAGCCACTGTGTCCAGCTGCAAAAGTCTCTTTTTTTAAATAAACTATATTTTAGAAATTTTGGGATTAAAGAAAAATTATGAACACAATTACAGGTACATCACACCAACCAGTCTCCCCTACTATTAACATCTAACATGTATTAATATGCAGCATTTGTCACAATTAATGAACCAATGTTGATGTATCATTAACTAAATTCATACTTTATTGGTATTTCTTTTTTTTTTTTTTTTTTTTTTTTTTTTTTTTTACCTAATGCCCTTTTTCTCATCCAAGATCCATCCAGGTAAAAAGGTTACAGTTAGAGATCTTGTCTCCTTAGGCTCCTCTTCGCTATGACAGTTTTCCAACTTTCCGTGTTTTCTATGCCTTTGGTAGCTTTGAGGAGTACTGGCCAGGTATTTTAGAGAAGTCCTTCATTTAGGATTTGTCTGATATATTTCTCATGATTTGCCTGGTCTGGCATTTTGAAGAGAAAGGACACAGAATAAAGTGCCATTCTCATTACAACATGTCAAGAGAATGTAGTATGAACATAACTTATCATATGGATATTAACCTCATTCATCTCACTGAGATAGTGTTTGTCAGGTTTCTTCACTGTAAAGTTACTTTATTCACTTTTTCCAGGAGGTCTTCTTTGAAAAGAAGTCACCGTGCATAGCCCACAATTAAGGAATTGAAGAATGACACTATAACTTTGTGAGAGAAGAGTGTATATATCAAGTATTTGAAATTCTTCTGTATAAGAGATTTGTCTAGCTTTCATTTATTTATTAAGTCATTTATTTATATCAGCAGGGTCTTACGGATATCCATGTTATACTTTAAATTATAGTCCAATACTACTTTATTTATTTTTTGTTCATATTAGCTCTGCTTTGGACATTAAGAACCTTTAGTTGGTCCTGCATCCCTTTGACATACTTTTACCATCATGGGTTTTTGTTAAGCACTTTTTAACTTTCTAGCACCACAAGATACTCCAGAATCATCTTGAATATTTCCTGCGCCAATCCATAAAATCAGCCATTTCTTCAAGGAGGTCTTCAAGGAGTTCCACTTATTGGATAATGGTATTAGAAACCAAGACTTGCATGCCAGGTGTGCTTGCTGCTACTGATGTATACCTGCTTTAGGCCTGCTAGGCTGACACGAATGGCAAGAAAACAGGTGAACACTAACCCATGCACACAAAAGTACCTATAAATATTTCTATATGTATCTATCTGTAGGTATATTAAACTGAACTTGAGCTCATATTAATGTCCCTAATTCCAATCCATAACCACATAGATCATGAAGGTGCCTCCCATGACTTACCTGTAAACTCCCACTCCAAAAGTGAAGGCAATGTCTTTTAAATAAAGAATACACTCAACACTTTCACTTAACAGACATATTTATACATATACAAGGGTATTCACTGTAGTAACGTGAATGAAAAGTCAAGATACAAAAATAACGTATCCATCAATAGGTGACTGACTAAATAAATGTATTCCAGATGCAGCCATTATATAAGCTCTGTCTATTCTGTTTGGAAAAGATCTCCCAAGTGTAGCATTCAGTAAATGAATGAATAGCTAGACATGTGAACCAAAGACAAATAACAGAAATCAAAGAAAAAATATAGAACATTATATGAAAAATCTAGATTTAGAAAGACCTTTTAACTAAGATAGGAAATTTAGCAGTTGGGAAAAAAATAAAGCATCTCCTCACACTGTATGCAACAATTAACTTCAGAGGAGTTAAAGACTAAATGGGAAAAAACCTGCGTGACCTTATACATATGTTTAATGATCAAAATAAAACCATACCACTAGTGGCAAAACACCATACAATCAATAGCATAAACACCATTAATTTCATTCAGTGGCAAAAATAACCAATATATTATCAATAAACGATGGGTAGTTTTGAAAAATGCATATTTAAATTTATCCATGTAATCACGAACTACTTGTACCCCAAAAGCTATTGAAAGAAAAATTCTAAAAATAATAATAAATAAAATTAACGTTAAAAAGAAAATATATGTATTTGTAATGCACATGACAAATCAATATCTATATTAAAATAAAACTAATAAATTGATATGAAAAGACAATGAAATAGAAATGTAGAGATTATGAACAGAAAATTAAAGGAAGGGCACATTCAAGTAGCTAATAAACATCGGAAAACATCAACCTTCCCAATTAATCAGAAAAATGCATTAAATTGAATTATCACTTTACACTAAAACAATGAGCAGAAACTGAAATATTTATACAATTACCTTATTCTGCGAAGTTATGGGTAAATTTTACCACTCCTCTTAAGCTTTTATATGTCATCTGTTCCCACCCCACAATAAACACGTATTATTTACATATCAGACAAGCAGAGTTATTTTTATTTAAAAAATTAGAAATAAAAATAAAACATGGGCACCTGCAATTCAGAAAAGAAAAATACAAATTGAAAATAAATATGTAAAACATTTTTAATTTTACCTGAGATACAGGTACTATAAATTAAGGCAACACCCTTTATTGCCTAACAGGTTTTCAGTTCTGAAAAATATTGATAATAGTAAACAGACGTGACCTATACCATTTAGTCAGTAAGTTAGTAAAAGCTTTTTATAGTAACTTTCAAATATGTATGAAATATTTACACATGCATTTTTTTAGTCAACAATGGAAGTTCTAACAACTGAAGCTAAAGAAATAATCTAGGATTTTTGGATTAACCATAAGATTGATTGCTACAGTGTTAGTCATATCTCAATCACTACAGACTCACAATAAAAGATAACCTTGTTATTAACAGCAAGGGTTGGCTAAATACATTTTGATACAGCCATATAATACATGCAACACTATTATATACTGAAATCATAATATTGAGAGAAATCAACATCTTGACTAATAAGGATATGGGAGGACAACCAGAGTGTTACAAATAATAAAAGAAAATAACAAAATTGTAAAATGTAGAATTTATTTTATTTTTTAAACACTACATATATACACACATATACACACATCTATACATCTATATCTGTATCCATATCCCTATGTAAATATGAACAATGGTTATCTTTCAGCGTAAGAATTTTAAAATGTTTTAAAATAATTTTATATTATGATAATTAGTAAATATAATATTTTATCTTATAAATGCCTTCTTACAGAAATTGGAAATATTGTATAATGCATTTTTACTACTTTTGCAATTAGCACATGGATGTGTGTGGACAGATGAGAAAAACACAATAAAACATGAAAAAAGAATTTTAGGTAATTACTATTTTCATGATTTTAAAATTATTATTGAAATGCATTCTAAGTGAAACAGAAGGTATAAGAACCTTGCTAATTTTTTTCCTTCAGACTCCAGATTTGGATAATAGTTTCTATTTTAAAAGTCCATAGTAAGAATCTGAACCAGAATGGAAAATCAGTTGTAGGTAATAAAGTTGAAGATGACATCAGCATGCCATAGGGAAACTACAACAACTCTGTACTTGAGTGGGAATTAGGTCAGTCAGTACACACTTTAGTGAATGTGCCACTTGGGGCAAAATTATAATTTGCCTGAATCACATCAGCAGACTCACTGGTGGCCCATTTGTAATTCGTAAAGTTTTATCACGTCCTCTCTGAATATGGGCATCCTAATCCCTCACTCCTCTTTCAAATTAGCTCCTTTTTTATTAAGAAAGGCATTTTGTCTTTTCTGCTTATTTTCCCCTTCTTTCAATTTCAGCAAAAGGCAAGCAGGCAAACTACCTTCAAGGTATGCCAGCTCACCTAAAGGAAGAAAACCATTTCCTTGGGATGAAAAAAACTAAATGATGTGATTACTTATATTACTACAAAAACGTCCCTTTAGCTGGTTACAGGAATGCCTGCATAACATCACATTAAAGATGGATGTCTGCATTTACACAAATACACGCAAACATGTTGACACAGCACAATTTAATGTAGGCACATCCAACACCATCCATTAAACAATCATTTGGGTCACTATGTTTCTAATGAGAGCAACATCAACAGGGAGAGCAAAAACAAACAAGCAAAAACAAACCCTAAACAGGCTTCAGATGTATATGAAATATTGTCAATTTGAATAACAGAAACATTTGCTAAATAATAAATGTAGGCAGTAATAGAGAACAGTTTATTTGGGGAATTTTTAGGGAGAGTGAGGGTGGCAGTACTAGTAACCTACATATTGAAAGATGTGGCCACAAAAGGTGTGTTATTTTCCAGTTTTGAATAAATCTCTAAAGCAATCTCAAATTGTTGTGGATCATATAAAATCTCATATTTTCACTTGATGGCAAATCACCATTAAAATATTCAGTCATCAGTTTGGGAATGTACTACTTTATTTTGAGGAAATGTGAATTACAAAATATGTTTAAAAAATCTCCCCTCAAAGCCTATCACAGATACATAAACAAGAATACATATAGGTACATATACTTGCCTTTCATCAATTATCAGTAGAGTTTTCTCATTGTTTATGTAATTATACTAACATGATGCTAATGATGATGATGATGTAACAAAGACATGAGATATTTACATATTTTGCTTTCTGCAGCTTCTAAATTCCAAAAATACAGGCATAAAATCACCTGTTCAATTAGGCATACTCCTACTGAAGTGACAGAAATAGCAGACACAGAGAACTTTCTGAGGCATTTTCAAAAGCATTTGGAAATAAAAATAGAATCAGAGCTAGAAAATAAACTCACTTTATTATTTTTAAAACATTAGAAAAATTGAAACTTTTACATAAAGATGAGACTATATATTGCTTTTTAAAATAGTGAATATTTTACAGTTCTTATTCCTGTCCTCTGACTTGGGATATCTTTGCCAGGAAGGTTTCCCAAATAGAGACGACTGGATGGGAATCCCTCAGGAGATGCCAAGTATTCACTTGGTGGGAAAGTTGAGTTTTATCCAATTTTCTAAGAGGCAGTGTTGAAGATAGTAACTAAGAGGGAGAATGTAATGCTTAGTTCTTAAAAATTTCATTCACAACCACATTTGTCTAGCCTTTAAGACCCGTAAGACATTTTTATGCATATTCACTTTTTAAATAAACATTACAACCTTTCAGAGTAGAAAAGAAATGTATTCATTTATTTTTTATTGTATTTATTTATTTGTTTGTTTGTTTATTTATTTATTTTGAGACAGAGTCTCGTTCTGTCGCCCAGGCTGGTGTGCAGTAGTGTGATCTCAGGTCACTGCAAGCTCCGCCTCCCAGGTTCACACCATTCTCCTGCCTCACCCTCCCGAGTAGCTGGGACTACAGGCGCCCGCCACTATGCCTGGCTAATTTTTTTGTATTTTTAGTAGAGATGGGGTTTCACCGTGTTAGCCAGGATGGTCTCCATTTCCTGACCTCGTGATCCACCCACCTCAGCCTCCCAAAGTGCTGGGATTGCAGGCTTGAGCCACTGTACCCAGCCTCCAAGAAATTTGTTTTTAATATCCCTTCAAACGTGAAGAAACAGAGTCACAGACAAGCTATGGAATTTACCCAAGTCACGAAGGAAGGGCCAGCAAAAGAACAGAAATTTATCTTTTAACTCCTAAATATCTATTCTTTCCAACATACTAACCAATTTGTAATGATCAAAAATGATACATTACTAGGTCTTGCCCTATATTTTCTAAAGCAGAGTTCCGGGGGATAACTTTTAGGGAAATATATGTTATAGCAAACTCCTTATGTGATGCTTGTACACAGCTAAATATGTCACCACCTTGTCATATCATTCACCCAGTGTTGTAGAGGTCACTTTTTCAAATATGTAACAAGTATATAATTTCATTAAACAGAAATAAAATATATTTCTCACTTTGAAAGAGGTTTAAATAAAGACATGCCATTATTTGCAAATGAGTCTTTTAGGTCTTTCTAAACACTAATCTTGGAAAAACCCTGGAATATATAAAGAATCCAATGTTACAAACTCTGCAGCCTTCTTAGGAAACATCTCTAGGTGTCTGAATAACCATGCACAGATAATGAAAACAACAACAAAACATCAAACCCAATATTATTTCTTCCATTCACTAGCCAACTGTATTCTTTTTTCTGTACATACTTTTCAAACCTGCCAGCATTGTCCTTCCCTTATAGTCTGCCTCAGAAGATTTATGACATCTCTGAAATCTGGCTGGAGACAAAACAAACATTTGTTCAGCAATTAAATATTTAGAGGTGTGATGGCTGTAGCTCAAGTTCTTGTCTACATGTGTAAAAGAGTTTATCATGTTTTTCATTCAACAAACATTTATATGCCAGGCATGAAGGAAAGCACTAGAGATATAAAGAAAAATAGAACATAGCTCCATTCTCCAGAAATCCACAATAAGATGCTAAAGATGTGAAGAAAACCAACAGAATGAACTCTAAGAGGTCAAGCCTTAGGGACATTGTCTTGTTAGATTCTGAATCTCGAGCACCCAGAACATTGTTTGGAACACATGAGAAGCTCAATAAACATTTGTTAAATTAAGAATTTAAGAAACTAGGTTTTTGTTAATCCAATTAACAGGCTCTTTCTAGAAATGTTGTTTTCTCACTTTTCTGTAGATGCATATTCGCAACTTCTACATTCATTATATTGCATCATAGGTGACCTTCCAAAACGGCAATATAAGATGCTTCATTTATGAGTTCTTATCCCCAAGAATCATCACTGTGTTGTCTTTTTCTTTTTTTCTTTTTTTTTTTTTTGGCTGATTAGTTCAGATGAGCTCTGTGAGCATCTGAAAGTAACATTAAATAAAAATTTTCAGGCAAATGCATCTTTTTCAAGTAACACTTTTTGTTTAGAATAAGAGAATTTTTTAAAATCCAGTAATAAGATACTTAGCAAGAAGTTAAATATAAAGCCGTTTGCTTTTCTTTACTGGGACACGCTTTTTACGAAAGTATCCTCATCTGATATGGTAGATGCTGTGGTAAGCTGCCCAGACCCCCTTCAGCACCAAGGCCCTAACTCTCCCAGCTGCTGGGAGTACTGGCAGCTGGTGTTTCTCCTAGAATTGCCCCTGTCCAAAGCCATGCTCCTTCTCCAGGGGCAGTCCATATCTAGTGACTTGTCCAAGTGCCTCAAGGCAGAGCAGCTCTGGAAATGAACCCAATCCAGAATCCACTACGGGCTCATTTGAGGCTTGTGTTGCGACTGCATAGAAGTTCATCATCTTCCTCTATCCTCCTGTTCCCGCCATTCCCTCACAAATGTTTTTCAGAGTTCTCCCCAGTAAACCTCCTGTATATACATCTGTGTCTCATAGCCTGTTTTCCAGAGAACCTAACTTCAGACACCCTATATGAATGCCTATGCTGTATTTGCGTAACTATGATCAAGTCAATTAACATCCCTGAGCTTCATTTTCATTCAGTCTGTAACATTAAGAGATTGAAGTGGGTGATTTCCAAGGGCCTTACTACCTCTTAAGTTGTATGATTTGCTACTCAATAATCTTCTTATGGGATAAATGAGTGGTATATTCCTTAGATATTTGAAAGAAAGAAAGAAAGGCATGATAATCATCAATCTTGAAGAGAAGGATTTGGATAATACTGTTCAAATCCAATTTTCATATCAAGATAATAAAACAATTCCTTCTTTCTTAGACCTCCGGAAAAGAATTGTCTGAGAATTTTGTTTTTGACTGGTTGAGTTGGTATCTAAAGTACAGTCTCTGTTGCCTTGAGCAGGCTTTGAAAGAAATAGTAGTATCTAACTTGGAGCTCAGTGAAAGCATGGGGGAGGTAAACGCATAAAAATAGAACAGAATCAGGATGGTAAAAATCCAAAACGGCCTCCAAACAGTTGTGCATTTCGAATCAAGTTTTATAAAACCAAAACAACATGCAGTAACAGCTGCAGCTACAATAATGCTATTAACACCCCCCTCCACCCCAACCACTATTCACTGGGCTTTATTGGGGCACACAGGTGTACTTGAGCAATGGAAACTCAGCATGCAGTGTCTTCTCAATGCCTGACAGGTGATGAGGATGTGATAAATATTTGTTGAATTGTTGAAGGTATTGCTTACCATAAAATCTCATTTTTAGTACAGTACCAGGCACAAAGTAATCACTCAAATATTTGCTGATTGGGTAGTGGATGAATGGATGAATGAATAAAAACATAAATAAAACTTTAAGTTATTTTCTTGCTCCACTCAGTTTTAGCTAGATAAAGTTTTCTTTCTCTTTCAGCTGGAAGCTACATTGCACAAAATCACCTTCCTTCATCTCTTCCTGTATTCCCAAGAGACCAGGTTTTCCAGTTATTTATTCTGCAATATCCTGGGCATTTCTTTCTCAGTGTTCGTATCAGTTTGCAACTATACATTTTTTGTGATTATTTCACTAATGTCTCTTCAAAGTTTCCCACAGGTTGGACTCTTGCTATTTTGTTTTGTTTTAATTACCACTGGACTTTAGTACAATGCCTGACACACAGCTTGCACTTAATATCCATTTATTGGATAGATGAATTGATGGATGAATGAATGGATATTGAATGAATGGATGGATGAATGGAGATAAATGAGAGTGAGAGAAGAATTAGGAAAACCAGGTAGATATTTCCGTTTCCTTACCATTCAGTGGAAATGAAATACGAGGACTGGATCTAAATCTCAGTCAAAAAAGAAAAAGAAAAAAAAAAGAAAGACTCAAAGGAATGACAGAAACCAAAAAGCCTGAAAAACTATGCCTCATTTAGAAGGGGGATTAATACTTTTTTGACATATGAATGTGGTACTTCAATTGGAAATTGCGTAGAATTTTGGTGTCAGTGAAGTAAAGGCTGAGGAGGTGGTTTGGTAAGGGATGTACAGGTCTATGCTAGTTGATCCTATTTAAAGAAAGAGCTAAGCCTGAGGGAATTGCATCAGTTAACTGGGGGAAAAAAAGGTGCCAGCCAAAAATGGCCATGGAGTTAGGGTGACTGAAGAATACCAAGTCAGGGAAGTCAAAACTGAAAAAGTTTAAATGAAGGTGGCTGCGATTAGTACTGTCAGCCGCAGCAGAGGGGTCAGGAAAAAGAGCTGGCTCCCTTACATTGCTCGTGAATAATTTGTGCTATTAAGTCCGATATGAAACCTGAAGTGCAAAATGAATTTCTTCTTGTGCTTGCCTTTTATAGCTATTCCTGTTGACATCCACAACAAAGAATTTTTTCCCTTCAGGGTGAATTGTTTTTTTGTTTGTTTGGGAGTACAGAAAGCTAATTTTGAAAGTTGGGAACTATTTGGCCCTTTTTAATAGGTTTATATAAAATTCAATCCCCAAAATAGATCTTATCTGCTCATTCTCAAAAGATAATGGGTAGGCCGGGCGCTGTGGCTCAAGCCTGTAATCCCAGCACTTTGGGAGGCCGAGACGGGCGGATCACAAGGTCAGGAGATCAAGACCATCCTGGCTAACACGGTGAAACCCCGTCTCTACTAAAAAATACAAAAAACTAGCCGGGTGAGGTGGCGGGCGCCTGTAGTCCCAGCTAATGTAGTCCCAGCTACTCGGGGAGGCTGAGGCAGGAGAATGGTGTAAACCCGGGAGGCGGAGCTTGCAGTGAGCTGAGAACCGGCCACTGCACTCCAGCCTGGGCGACAGAGCGAGACTCTGTCTCAAAAAAAAAAAAAAAAAAAAAAAAAAAAGATAATGGGTTTACTTTATTTTACCAGGTAAAAACCAGAGCAAGCCTTTACCAATTAGAGTTCCAGGCTACAACACTCCCACTTGGGAACCCGAGATGATCCATCAATAAATCCAATGTTTATCATTGCCTGGCTCTCTTCCCGCCTGCATCAGAATCCCAGAGGGTACTATTAAGAGTACACATTTTGGTGTCTTACCTGTAAGAAATCTGATTTGAAGTCCAAGAGGAGTTTCTATAAATTTAATAAGCAGCTCAGGTGTTCTGGATGCACACTGTAGTTTTCAAAATTCTATTAGAGTTTATGCAGAATTCATCTTTTTGCATTCAGCATTTAGAAGACTTGTTTAAATCATACATATATTTTAATCAAAGGTGGTGTACTTTAGTCAAAGGTGAAGAAGAAAAGTCTACTTTTTAAAGAGATGCCAAATATCATACTGTCAAGAGGTCTGAACATGTCAGTAATAAAGACAATAATAAAAATCTGATTGGTTGGTTTTTTATTTATGGAGTTGCCTTTTCACCTGGGGATGAAACTGATGGATAATATTACTTCCCATGACTTAGCACCACCAGGGATAAAGACTTCTTCATTTAATAGGTGATTTTCATTTCTAATATTGGGTAGTCCCCATTTTATGAATTATTCATCATGCCAGCCTTCCACCAGAGTAACATCAGTTTAAAATTTACAAGGCACAAAACACAACATTGCAATTCCTCAAAAAAAAAAAAAAAAAAAAAAAAAAAAAACCCATTACACAGCATGTTCATAATTGTCTTTATTGCTGCATCTTTCTGTCTTCCCTATCACATGCCCAGAGCGTGTGAGGAAAGGACAGGGTAGTCACAGAGGCTTTCTTGGCGAACAGGTTAGATGCTGACACAGTCAGATATTTTCTTTTATATATTTTTGAAGGGTGCAGGATCTTAAATTACAAAAAAAAAAAAAAAAATCCATTAGAATGCCATCTGTGGTGCTTTTGGCATTTCTGTTCTTCACTTGATTCTTAAAAACACATACCTTCTGTAACACCTGACCTTATACTTTCACATCTCTCTTCTCCCTGGAGTTTATCAGATTTGTTTGAACTACTATTAAGGGTTTTCTTTAAGGATAAAAAAATCTTTCAAAGATATTCCAAGCCTCATCAGTATGCTGAATGGAAGACTAAGGCTTTATAAGAAAGTGGTAGGAAAGCTTCTTAGGGTATGTTTCTAATGGCTGTGAAGCCATGGTAGCTAATAGGTGAGAACTGAGTAAATCCTCCATTTGTTTAAGCTGATAATATTTTTGCCAGCTTTGTGCAACAAATGCTATGTGTGAAGTTTCTTAGTTAAGATTTCTTAACTCAGCATCCAAGCCACTACCCATTACCATGAAGAATGTGGCAATAGTTGAACACAAAGAGATACTTAATGGGATTGAACTGTGAACAGCTGATGAAGATGATGCTCCTAGATAGACTGAACGGAAACATTTTATTATCATGCCTAAAGGATCCTCTCTGCAAGAATGGTAATGAGTTAGTACATGCTGCCAGACAATCTTGCTTAAATGTTTTACTGCCTGGGTCTTTTCACTTCTTGCCTTTACTTCCATCTCCCATTGTATCTGAGAGGTGACATAGGCCTTTCTCTGGCTGAGACTGTTGATCCTTTATCCTCATGTAAAAAAACAAAATAAATAAAAATTACCCTTTAAGGCCTTCTCTACTTCTACCCACCTCATCTCTCATCCTTTCTTATGGCTCTTGGCTAATCTAGCCTGCTCTACTTTCGTTGAATAGCTTGCATCCGGTTTGTATGCCTTCTCTTCAATCTTAAGCCCTTCCTCCTGCATGACTTCCATATGCCCTTGAGCTACCTTGTCAACAGACAGCTTTTTAGTTCCACACGTTTTTCTCATACATTCCACATTCTCTATGCCTGCCATAGTGCAGTCTTTACTTGGCTCTTAACATTTTCTGAATTGCATCTTCTTTTAAAGCTTTCAATCAAAGGCCTGATCTTCTGGGAATGACCTCCATTGCTCAGAGCACATTGTCTCTGGATGTTTAACTTCTCTATCTTCTCTCTCTGTGGGTCTTCTTCTCTTATGTCCTTATCCACTTATCTATCCAACTTAGATCCTCCACTTCATTCGTTTCTCCACTCAAATATATCTCAAGTTCCTAGGGTTTTTCCAGGCATTGGTTATTCTTGGAAATACAGCAATAAACAATACAGTATTTGAGTTACAATGGTTTGACTTAGGATTTGTCAGCTTTATGATGATGTGAAAGCATGACATATTCAGGAGAAACTATACTTTGAGTCATCCTAAAACCATTCTAATTTGTACTTTCAGTACAGCATTCAATAAATTACACGAGATATTCAATACTTCATTTTACAATAGGCTTTGTGTTAGATTATTCTGCTCAACTGTAGGCTAATGCAAGTGTACTAACATGTGTAAAGTAGACTAGGCAAGGCTATGAGATTCAGTAAGTTAGACGTATGCATTTTTAATTCATTATATTTTCAACTTAGGATGGTTTTATGAGGACATAATCCCATCGTGAGTCAAGGAGCATCTGCACAGACAATATTACTGAACTTGTGGAAGGTACATTCAACCGTGCGTGCTCTTGCTGAACCCTGAAATCACATGATTGATTATCTATTATATCCTCTTGGAAAAATTATATCCAGGATCCTATTAGATGTTCACCACCTTTGCTCTTACACTCAGATACCTGCTAGAGAAAGCAAATTGCAGAGCAGTGTGGAGTAATACCACAATTTGGTTAAATGAAAGACTGTGTTTTATGGAACTACAATCAGATGTATCAGTAAGCACCCATGATGGTCTGAACCTCCACAGGACCCAACACAGTCCCGTGACAATACTATGTTATCAGCTAGTGTTTACTATACCTGGTACTGGGTATACATATATGCCCTCTAAGCAAACCTCCCTCTCATCTTGCTTGCTTCTTTACCTCAGCCACTCAGCACAGTACCTGATATGCAGAAGGGACTCAATATAGATTTTTTAAAATAAATCTGTATCCCACAGATGAGAAAACCAACACTGAGAGAAGCGAGATAACTTGACTAAGGTCACGCACCAGCAAGGAGAACAGCAGCATTACCAAACTGAGAACTGTAGTTCCAGGCCATCTAGCCCCAAGCACACTGCACTGAACTCACTTTTCTGTCTCCTTATTGCCAGTCATTGCTAAGGAAGATATTGAGGTCAGTGAAGACCAGGGCCATATCTATTCTGCACTCCCTTTTAGTATTATTGCTACTCAAAAAATTGTTTGATTAAATAAATGAGTGAATGAATGAATGAATAAATGAATGAAACTTTTGGAGAGGGATCAAATGGGTGTCTGACATGTTTATCCTCTCTGATTCTGAAGAATAACAATGGCTGAATATGCTGCTATAAAAAGTACTAATGTCTTTTTCTAAGCACCTTCTCAATTTATCTTGCCACATTCAATCTTAAGGCAGCTGTACTAAATATAGAAGGCCTGGTATCTCTAAATGACCTATTTAATAGTATTTCTCCTTTGTCCCTCTGACATTTCTTTTAAAAAGAAACAAGTTTGAATAAATATATTCCACGTTCATGGTTATAATTACAGAGGCATGTGAAAGATAAAATGTGCCATTTTCATTTTGCTTTTGAACAGATGTAGCAAAACCAGTATGATTTGGAAAGAAAGTAAAATGATTCTGAAAGTTGTGCTAATAGTGCTTTAAAAATCTGATATATCTACTATCGTTCTACTGTTTCTTATTCCAGAGTCTAACATCCTACACAATTAGTGTCCTAAGCCGAAGCTCAGGAGAGAGAATCCTCCACTTGATATAGAAATCTCAGTTTATGAAGGCACTACTATTAGGAATTTGCTTCTAGCCCTTCACTTCTGTCTCCCCTTGTATCTGAGAGAGGAGATACATGTTAGGGTGAGTATTGGGTCCTAGGGTATTATATCATGCTATTCAGGTTTCTGTTGAGGTTAAGACAGCATATGTGAAGGGGACAAGGTGATGGGAAGGATAGGAAAAGTCAGCCTATAGATGAAAAGGAAAGTAAGACACAGTGAGAAAAGATGGCATTAAATGAAATTTGCATATTTCACAGAAACAGTTGGTAAGCTCAGTCGTTCTTGAGAGCCACCTGGGCCATTTTGCAAGCTCCTGATGAAGAAGCCCTGCCCTGTCTCCGTCAACTCAGAATCTCCAGGAATGGGATGCAGGCACGAGTGTATTTCCAAACTCCTCAGGCATTGCCAACACTCAGTCAAGGAAAAGAGCCACTGTCCCCATGTCTCTAATGCAGAAGGCTGTTAGAAAGCATTACAGAAGCTCACTTGGGCAGTAGTGAATGCATTCCTTCATCTTTTGCATGCTTCCCAGCGAACATTGTTTCCCTTCTGTTTTCTTCTATTTCTCTTTCAGATTACATTCAACTTCTCATGCTAGCTTTCTTTATTGTTACTTATTTCTATCCAAACTGGCTGTATGCAAATCATCTTTAACCATAACTCTGACTTCATTTTACATATATATCTTATCCATATTTTCAACAAAAACTCTGACACTCCATCCACATAAGCATCCCCCAACATCTGGGGGTTCTGAGTCTATTGTAAAGGCAGCTCTTCAGAAGAAAGCATCCATTAG
Source organism: Rhinopithecus roxellana (assembly GCF_007565055.1). Classification (NCBI taxonomy): domain Eukaryota; kingdom Metazoa; phylum Chordata; class Mammalia; order Primates; family Cercopithecidae; genus Rhinopithecus; species Rhinopithecus roxellana. Next base: position 87,794,117 of record NC_044549.1, on the reverse strand, counting down.
AACCCATCAAATAATGAGGGAAGACTGAAGTGGCTTCTCATTTCCTTTACATCACCTTGTTCTTAAGACCAATTATAGTCACACGATAATGAACTGGGCCCTGAATGCTACCAACACCTCTAATTTTTCTCAGGTGCCATCTCTTTTTTTGCTTTCCTTGCAAAGATTTAGCAGATATAAACATAGACTCTCCTGTCTTGCACCTCAGAAACAACAGGGTTATTTTTCCCGGGTCCAAGATGATGCAATGTAGCCATTGTAAGCACTGTCAAATGTCCCAGGGAATAAAGGAGGTTGGCTTTGTGAGATCATGGACCTTTCTTTATTAAATCTGAGGTTTATCAAACATACAATACTTGATTTCCTTTCCAGAAATTTTTTAACCATCAGTATCTCCAAAAAAGGAACATCTGACATAATTTAGTTGTGCAATAAATTGGTTTGCCTAATTATCAATCATTAATGAATTAGCAATAGTTAAATAATTTCCATAGATTATCCCTCAGGTTCATTTTACTTAGTAGTAATAGCTCCTCTTCCCACTGAACATTTAATAGGAACTGCTAACAAGTTGCAGAATTAGCAGATTTAAGTTTCATTACCTTCTGATTTCCCTATCTGCCTTCTAATGAATGATCTAATAAGCAAGGAAGTAGCCAGGAGCAGGCAGTGAAAAAGAGAAAGAGAAAATGAAAGCAAAAAGACTAACGAACATAGAACCAAGTGCATTTTCATCCCGCCTTACCACAACACAACAGTAATGGCATGACAGAGGCTCCTCTCCTGAATATAAGACTTTAGTGTATATTTGAGTTACAACCAGAGTATTGATACAATGTCATGAACAAAAAGAATTATGTCTAATACACTGAGGTACTTGAGGGAAATTTTAAGAATGACTTAAAGACACATAGCTCAATTCTATTAATTTCTCATTGTAGCCAGGGTGTTTAAATAAACGTAACACTTAGATGGTTCAAAGGAGTCTTCCCTCCATGTGGTTACGATTAGCAAATTACCAATATACATTTCTCTTTTGAAATCCCCTTTATGGCCAGTTTATCAGTCACACATGAAAATGAGTTTTATTATGCTGCACTCATGTCTGGGTGTTACCTTCCCTACTTCCCCGCGGTGAATCACCATACCACATAATTACACAGACACTATACTGAACAGCTCTGTTGTATTTTCAAATGTTAAATTCCTCCTCAAATAGAGACTTGCCATCTCAGAGAAACATTGAAATCAGTGATTCTTATTATTGGAAAGCAATATCAATAGGAAACATTATATAAGAGTATTAAACAAAAATGGCACAGCCTAACAATCACACTTTGTGTATGGTTCTGAATGAATTATGTGCTTCTGAATTAAAGCCAGCCGTTGAAGGCAGACTCTGTTCCCTGGCACCACCAGAAGCCTATGTTGCTCGGTTGACTGAGTTGAAGTAAACAATTCCATGGTCCCACCTAAAGATCTTTCCCAAATTATTAATTCACAGTTATAAATTGCACTAGACAATGTGACATTAAATCCAATGCACCTTCCATGAGCAGATCTTCAGCCTTTTGCAGTTACGATTTTCAGTAAGTTTCTGCAAGCCAAGAGCAATTTACCCAGTTCATATGAACGTTGCTGTTAACTTCTACGGACTGCACGTGATGTTTGGAAACACCTGTCTTAAATTATGAAAGAACAAAGGAAAACTGACATTGTCCGAAGCCTAAAACCCTAGTCTTCATATGCTCATGCTTCAATCCGATGTACAGAACATTCTTTCGCACTGCTACCCTCCTTCTATAGTTATTTTTAGAGACAATATTTAAATAAATCACCCATAAAGCAAGCTAGTTATTAATTATTTACATATCTGGAGCCAAGCCTTTTTAGTTTTCATTAAATTACTTACTTACAGATGAAAATCAGCTTGGAAATCCCAACAGACAGACCTAGAAGATAAATTTCCCATCTTTTTTCTCTTACAAAGTTATTTTTAATATGAGTAGTCAGAAATGCATGGAGGCAAAAAAAAAAAAAATGTTCTACAAATTAATACAGTACTTGATCCAGTATTTTTCCATTTCTGTTAAAAACAAAGGTCTGTCTGGCAGTCCCAATGGGGAAGTCAGAATGTGATGGTACTACAGAGAACACTTCTAACACTTTACCCAGGTCTTCCTATTTCTGCAGTGGTTATTTGCCCACCCAGCATTCATTTCCACTATGTTTTCATGTATGTATGCATCCTTCCCCACAAGGTAGCTGGTGTGCTTCAGGGAGAACCAGCCTAACCTCCGGACCTGACTAGGCTAAGGGAATCATTTCCCCTTTGTCCACAATGGATTCAGAAATGCAAGGCTAAGCCAATAGGTTTCATGACATTTTCTTGACCAAAGAGACTGGTTAAATAATTGATGGGTAACCCAATATTAGCTGATAAAACTCAGTAGATTTTTGCTCTGGGCATGAAAAAGAGATATTCTTCCTCCTAAAAGAGAATCTCTGGAAGAGATAATCTCAGTTCCTAAGAGAGAACCACTGGAAGAGATCATCTCTCCTCCTAGGAACTTTAAATACTGACACGAGGTCTAGATTGGCCTAGATTTCCCACAACCACTGTCTTTCTGTATGATGATTAAGCTGCCACATGTTCGAGTGGTGACGCAGGTGGACAGGGCCAGAGTCCTTGTCAAAACAGGTCTGACCTCTGTCCACACCTAAGCTTTTTCTTTTAACTGAAGCAATACTATGCCTACATTGCTTGAGTTTGAATTTACTTTTCTAATATTTATAGAAAATGATATTTGAAATGTTTCCAATCACAAATATTATATCTCAGCTATCACAGCTTCCTCTAGACATTAAAAAACCTGTTCCCTTATAACTGACTATTTCTGTGCTCTTAACATAGCTAAATTTTCATATTCTCTAGGGAGTCTTTCCTGGTTAGCCTGGAATCAATTTAACATCAAATATCTAAATTTGTAGTGATAAGAATATGAACACAAAGGAATATTTATTTTCTGTGTCTCTGAGAACAAAATGTTTTATATAGCGTAAGACATTCAATATACTCAGAAGTTTCATAATCTTATTAAAGTCAAGGCAAAACACACATACACACATTTGGTGGGAATATAAATTAGTGCAACCACTATGGAAAACAGTATGCTGATTTCTCAAAAAACTATAAATAAAACTAACATACGATCCAGAAATCCCACTACTGCATATTTATTCCAAGAAAAAAAAAGCTGTATATAAAAGTGATGCCCACACTCCCATGTTTAGAGCAGCATTATTCACAATAGCCAAGATATGGAATCAACCTAAGAACTAAGTGCCCATCAATGGGTGGGTAAAAGGACAAAGAAAACATGAGATCTCTCTCTCTATATATATATCTATACATACACACACACAAACACACACACAATATGGAATACTATTCAGCCATAAAAAAACAATGCATACATGTCATTTGTAGCCACATGGATTAAACTATAGGTCATTATGTTAAGTGAAATGAGTCAGATACAGAAAGACAAATACTACATATTCTCATGCATATGTGAGAGCTAAACTTGATCTCATGGACATAGAGAATAGAATGATGGATACCAAAGGCTAGGAAGGATGTGTAGATGGAAGGAGACATGAAGAGAGGCTGGTTAATGGGTACAAACATAAAAGTCAGATAGAAGAAATAATTTCCAAGGTTTGACAACAGAATAGCTTGATAATACTTAGCAATGATATTTTGTGTATTTCAAAGTAACTCTAAGAGGGGACTTGAAATGATACCAACACATAGAAATGATAAAAGGTGATGGATAACCCCCAGTACCCTGACTTAGTTGTAACACATTCTATGCATCTAACACATGCTCATATGTACACCATAAATATATAAAATGTTATGTGTCAATGAAGGAATACATTTTGAAAGAAGACTTCAATAAGAATCATTTTGAAAAATGCCTGTGGGCTTTTAGACAATTGTAGCTCAAAGTCCAGATTGTGAAAGCAGGGGTGAATGTAGAGGCTCAAAGTTTCATAAAGGTAAAAAGACAGTTTTCTAAACCCCTTCTCTGGATATTTTGGCTCTGAAGATCTAGGATGTGTTTGAGTTCATGATTACGTCTTCAATAAAGTTGAAAATAAAGGATGAAATTTTTAAATCAGCAAATTTTTGCATAAATGCTATTTGTTTTTAAAGATTTTGTGCTGGCCAGGTGCTCCCACTTTGGGAGGCTGAGGCGGGCAGATCACTTGAGGTCAGGAGTTCGAGACCAGTCCAGCTAACATGGTGAAACCTCACCTCTACTAAAATTACAAAAATTAGCTGGGTGTGGTGGCAGATGCCTATAATCCCAGCCACTTGGAAGGCTGAGGCAGGAGAATCACTTGAATCCAGGAGGCAGTTGTTGCAGTAAGCCAAGATTGTACCATTGCACTCCAGTCTGGGAAACAGAGTGAGACTCTATCTCAAAAAAAAAAAAAAAAAAAAAAAAAAAAAAAAAAAAAAAAAGATTTTGTCCTGTGATTTGGGAATAGGAAATTGAGGAATGGCAATAAACAGGCTGCTTGAAACTTTACCTAAATGTAGTTTTTAATGAGACAAGATAATAGATAATAGGGAAAACGCTTATCTTCTACATATTCCATGGAACAGAAAACCAGATAACCTTGAAAATAGTTGACTTGAGAAAAGATGACTATAGACTTTTTTGGCTAGCCAAAAATGCTACTGGAGAATAGATAGCAGCATCAAGAGCACCAGATCCTAATAGAAGGATAAAAATAATGCATTAAAGTTCCAGCAAGGCTAAGAAAAAATGCTGGTAATGTAATTAATACTAGACAGATAGCAAAAACGGTCAGTCACGGCCACATCCTGTCAAGGCAGTACATTAAATCTTGTTCCAAAACATTCCCACATTCCCTTTATTCATTACATAAAGAGGGCACTCCATTTGAACTATTGTTTTTGCTAAGAATTAGTTTTATAAAGCCTAATTAAATACAGATGCCCACATCCTATTTCTGAGGAATCAATTGTTCATCAAATCAGACAGGGTGAAAATTCTGGCTGTGATATTAACTATCTATATGGTCTTGGTTAAGTATCTTAAATGAAGTATGCCTTAATTTCCTCATCTATGTGTTGAGGATAATAGTAGCTGCTTCTGAAGGGATTACTTAGTGTATTACAGGAGATTGAATTGGGAAAATATTTACATAATGCCTGGTACATAGCAAACCTTCGAGACAGTATAGCAATGGCCATTACTATCAATGTTTTGTCTAAATGGGCAACAGACTCCAACTTGTGGCTTCTATAGAGAATGTAATAACACAAACTCAAAAAGAACTGAGTGACTGACCCAGGAAGAAAACACTACTTTTAAAAACAGTACTTCTGATTCTATTAGATAACCCATCAACACCTTTGATAAGCGTAAAACTCCCTTCCACTATTTTCATGTTATATGATATTTGAAAATAAATTCAGATGACCATTAGAAGCAAATTAAACTGATGAAAAAATTAAATGTGTTTTTTTTCTAAATGAGGGAAGGTCCTTCCTGAAACTCAATATTCTAAAATGTTTCCCCCAGGACAGTGTTTCCTAAAGTGCAGTCCTGGGCCCCTGATAAAAGAACCACCTCAGGTGAGGCAACTTATCAAAATAAAAAGTACTAGGTTCCCAGACCAGACAAAAGGAAGAAATACAGTGAGGAGGAGGGAGAGGTTTGAGAATCTGCAATTGTTGCAGTCACTTGAGATGCATTTCTATGTGCATTTAGATGTACAAAATCATATTCTAAGGCAGTGATCCACAAAGTGTGGCCTCTAAACTAGTAGCAGCAGTATCACCTGTGAACTTATTGGAAATATGAATTCCCACGCTCCACCTCAGACCCACAGAATCCAATTCTGGGGGTGAGTGCAGCAGTCTGTCCTTTTCAGGTGATAAAGATGCATGCCAAAACACAAGAGCCAAGAATGATCCAAGGAGCTATGCTTTGGCATCATCTGGGAGCTTGTCAGAAACCAGAAATTTGGGCTTCATCCCAATCTAAGTGAATCACATTCTACAGACTTTACCAAGATGCCCACATTATTACTATGCACATTAAAATCTGAGAAACCCTGGGTAGGGCACAGTTTTCTAAACTTTCATGAAAGTAAAAACATAACCTCCCAACCCCCTTCCCTGGATATTCTGATTTCTTTAAAGGTGTTATGATTTGAATGTGGTTTGTTCCCACCAAAAGTCATGCTGAAATTTGATGTGGCAGTGTTAGGAGGTAGGACCTAGTGGGAGGTGTTTGCATCATGGGGGAAAATCCCTCAAGAATATATTAATGCCTTCCTGCCAGGGTGAGTGATTTCTTGATTTTCCAAGAGCATGTTGTTAAATAGAATGTGGCTTCCTCAGTTTCTCTGCCACCCCTCTCATCACGTGATCCCTTGGCATATGCCCATTCACTTTTCCATTTTACCATGTTGTGACCCAGCATGTGCCCTCACCAGGAACCAACCAGGTGCAGCACTATGCACTTGAACTTCCCAGCCTGTAGAGTTGGGAGCTAAATAAACTTCTTTCCTTTTTATAAATTACTCAGCCTCAAGTATTTTGTTATAGCAATACAAAATGGACCAAGACAGAACGTTTGGCAAGATGTTAAGATTCCATATACATGACATGAATCCTAGGTGACTAATATGATCAGGGAAGTGTAGGAAATACGGCTTTAGAGAAAAATGGTTGGGTACCACCTAAGTTATAAATCATTACTCTATGTCAGGGTTCCTCAACCTTGGGACTATTAACATTTTAGGCCAGAAATTATTCATGGAGGTACAGTGTAGGATGTTTACTAATATCTCTGGCCTCTTCCAACTAGATGCCACTGGAAGCCTCTCCAGCAGTGACAATTAAAAATGTCTCCAGACATTAACAAAGACCCTGGGCTGGTGGGAGTCAGCAAAATCTCTTCATCCTCCACAAAATCCACTGTTCTAGAAAACAACTGTTGCAGTGATTGATTGCTGCATAACATGGTACTCCAGAGCTTAGTAGTTTAAATAAACAACCTTATGGAATTTTTTTGTGGGTCAGGGATTCAGGAAAAGATTGGCTAAGCAGTTCTTCCGCTTCAAGTGGCATCAGCCCTCAACACTCACTCTGTTGCCTTCCATTAGCAACCGAGCTGGAAGGCCCATGAAGACCTCACTCATATATCTGATCACCCAGATCTCTCTTCATCCACGTCATGTCTCAGCATTTGGCATCCATCTCAAGATTCTTTATGGCATGGTGAACAGATTCCCAAGAGAGGAAGCAGAGGCTACCAGGCCTCTTAATGGCTAGACCCGGAAATATCAGTGCTATTTCCACAACCTTCTATGAATCAAAGCAAGTCTAAGGTCAGCCTAAATTTAAGGAGCATATCAATGGACACTACCCACTTACAGGAAGGGAGAAATTGATAGCAGTAGCTTTTGAAGATTACTTACAACAATGAGCCTTGCAGATACAGTCCACTTTAATAACAGAAAGGGCCATACCTTGTTTATGAATCCCATTAAAAATTTTTTAAAGACACATCATGGAAATTGTTTTTTTCTATCTTTCTGATTTCATGGCCTCTATTCAACCTCACCACCCTTTTGAGGAATAAACTTTTTGAGTTAAACATAACAATCTAAATGTACAGGCAGTCCCCAACTTATGATGGCTCAACTTATAATTTTCGACTTTATGATGGTGTGAAAGTCTTATGCAGTCTATAAAAACTGTACTCCAACTACCAATACGACCATTCTGTTTTTCACTTTGTGTACAGTATTTAATAAATTACAAGGTATTCAACACTGTATTATACAATAGGCTTTGTGTTCCATAATTTTGCCCAACATAGGCTAATGTAAGTGTTCTGTGCATGTTTAAGGTAGGCTAGGCTAAACTACGATGTCCAGTAGGTAAAGTTTATTAAATGTATTTTGACGTAAGATATTTTCAATCTTATAACGGATTTATCATGACATAACCCCATTACAAGTCAAGGAGCATCTGTGCATATCTCAGTTGTAAAGCTATATGAGTTTTTACATCCTGAATCAGGATATAGAAGGTTATCAGTATGCTAGAAGCCTCCTAGTCATTAATTCTCTCCAAAAGTAATCACACTGAATTCTATCACTATAAATTAGATTTTCCCACTTTTCAATTTCACATAAATGAAATCAGAATATTACCCCTCTGTGTATGGCTTCTTTTGCATACCATCATGTCTGGAAGATTCATATGTGCTGTTTCATATATATCCAGACCCATTATTTCTCCCTTTAACTGGTGTGCCTGTTTTCCATCTCTCTCTCTCTCTCTCTTTTTTTTTTTTTTTTTACATTTTATCCTTTATTCCTTAACTTCATTAACCTTCTTTAAAAGCTGATTCTACAACACCTTTGATTAAAACTCATCATCAGCTCTTGGTTCTCCAGTACTTTCAAAACAAAACCTAAATGGATAGCCTCCACAATCTGATACAAATCTACCTTCAAATCTTAAATTACTCTCCATCCAGAGTACCCAATTGGGTCCCACTTAATCTTTAACTTCCACCATATTTTCATTCAACTTTGCTGGGGTCCTGGAATGAAGAAATGGGTCTTATTCCAAGGTATTATGTTTTGTTTTTTGTTTTTCTTGCTAACATGAGTTGGCTGGACTTTTAATTACGAATTGTTAAGCACAAGAGTAACTATATACACCACTAACTGGCCTATAAGATATTCTCTAACACTATAAACTTGAAGTTGTTTCTGGCTAAACTAGAAAAAAAAAAAAAAAAAGAAAGAAAGAAACTTGTGGTAAAAAGTATTTTTTTCCATGGGATGTTAATTCACTTAGGAGAAATCTAATTGAATTTCTAAAACACAAATTGATTAGAAAAAAGTAAGATAGAGGGAGTAGAAAAATAATTGAACAGAGGTGTGTACGAATAGACTATATTATCTTGAACAATTAACAATCTTTTAGCATTAGGAATATGTCAGGATAAAGAGTATTGCTTTAATCCAATGATCACAGCTTTGGAGAAACCATCTATTAAAGATCTAAAGGCAGCAGAGAAGGATAAAGGTCTACAAAGAAGTAACACTGAGAGAACTGGAATTATTTTGAACATGAAAGAATAGTGAGAATAAAAGATGTCTTTAAATATTGAAAATAATGTTATTTGCATCTTTACTGCATCTAACTGGTGAGTGTCAAAGGGGTATAAACAACATCAGTATACAATGAGCACCCAATGACAATATCATTGGAGTTGGGAATCCGGTCTTAAGCAAAAGTTTCGGCTAGTATAAGTGGTTTCCAGCTATTGGTTGATTAACCAAAAGCATCAGTGTCACCAGAGCCCTTGTTATTAATACAAAGCAAAATCATCTTGTCCTACTTCCTAATCTGCTGAATCTTATGGGACATTGTGGCTAAGAATGTACATTTGTAAGAAGTGCCTGGTCAAGCTCTAAGACCTCCTTTAATTCAAGAAAAGTCTACCTTTGGTAGAAACCCATGTATTTGGTAGAAAACCATGTATCAAAGTGTTTCAAATTGCCCCTGACTAAAAAGAATGTTTTCAACTATTGTAAGCTTCATTTGTTTATTTGTTTATTTATTCAGTATTCATTGAGTAACTTTCATGTGTACTGACATAAAGTGAACACAGTGAGTCAGGTCCCTGAACTCATGGAGTATTCACATTAAAAGAGAACGCAGATATTAAACTAATAAAGACAGAAGATGCAAAAATGCTAAGGGGGCCTGATCAAGACTGGAAATCAGGAACATCGTCACTAAAGAAATGCCATCTAAGCTGAGATTGAAGGATGAGAAGAAACTTTCCAGGCCAGCAGTAGGTAAAAGGCCATTTCGGGTAGAGGGAACACTATCTTTAAAGGTCTAAAAGTAGGAAGCAGAAATTCATGTTTGTTAGGACTGGAAAGACAGTTCCTGTGTTTGAAGCAGGTAAGTGGTCCAAGATGAAGTTGAGAGTTAGGCAGGGGCCAGACTATGCCCAGTGGCATAGTTCACTTTATGTATCAAGTTGACTGGGCCATGGTGTCCAGATGAGGGGCCAAACATAACTCTGGATGTTTTTTATCAGGGTGTCTTTGGATGAGATTAACATTTAAATAGGTGGATTTTGAGTAGAGCAAACTGTCCTCCACAATGTGGGTGTGGCTTACCTAATCAGTTAAAGACCTGAATATCACATAAAAACGCTTCTCTGGAGCAAAAGGGAATTCTGCTAGAAGACGGCCTTCATATTTGAACTGCAACATAGCCTTTCCCTGGATCTATAATTGGCTGACCCACTCTACAGGTTTGAACTTGTTAGTCTCCACAATGCACGAGCCAATTCATTAAAATAAATATCCTTTTGTCTGTAGGTGGGTAAATAGGTAGGTACGTAGGTAGGTAGGTAGATAGTTAACTAGCTAGCTAGATAAGAGATAGTCATAGAGATAGATATACAAATGTACCTGTATATTTATCTTTATACCTACACATCCTATCAGTTCTGTTCTCTGGAGAACCCTGACTAATACAACAGACCTTAGAAAGTTTATACATTTTATTTTTCCCAAGGTTAAAATGGGAAGCCACTGCAGGTAAGTGCCTTTAGCAAATATTAATTATTATATATTTAGTTCTTATACTTTTTTAAGCCCTTGTATCTCAGTATAGACTTCTAAAATAGATTATTAGATTCACAGCTTCCCCAAAGTCTGTTTATCTCTTCAATATTCTCTGTTATACATTTTCTACCTTTTCCTCCCATTATTTATTCAATTTCAATCTCAAAAGTTCTACAGACTCCTGCTTTAAAGATTTTACTGGAGAAATCACTAAAATAAAACACCTTTGAAGCCTATTTAATTCCATTGCTCCCAGCATACCAACTACATATAGTCCAAAATCTCAGTTTTCTCTTACTTTAGAACTTGCATGAAGAGTAGAGTTGAATGACAAGAAAAATTCAGTCCAGATTCTGAAGTTAGGAAAATCATTAATTTCTCTTCCTTTCCCTTTTCAGAAATAAATCTGTGTCAACCTTTCTTTGAATTGGGGTACATGATAAGGAGTTTTGTTGCAATTTGTTTTCATGGCTCCCATCCATGAGAAGCCACCAAACTAAATCAAGTGAGACAGAGGCAGTCTTGCTGGCTTACTGAAGCATGGAGGGAAGTCAGAATCCTTCTCAAGAAATTTACACAATTCAGAGAGCAATTATAAGTGCTCATTCTTCTCACTATGCAATGCCTGCAAGACTTTTGTTTAAAAATAGCATGAACAATATTGGGGTTTTATCATCATCACATATATTTTGGTAACCTACTATGCATAATGTACTAGGCCAGGTATTAGGGACCGAATGACTGATTGCATACATCAATCACTTATTTAACAATAACATGATAAATGTCAAGCCCTGTTCTGGCCTCTGGGATGTAGTAGAGAATAAGGAACCAAGAAGGAAGAATCCTTCCCTCTTTCCTCAGATCATCTTCTATTTTGTTGAGGTAAGATAGACTATCAGAGGATAACTGAGCAAGACAATTTCACAAAGGAGTAAGTGCCGTGATTGTAATCATGAAAAGAACAAATGCTTACTGTATATTTTGTGCCAGAAACTCTACTAAGTATCTTACTCATATTAACTCATTTTACCCTTACAACAACCCTGTAAGACAGGTATTAACATTACCTCTGTTTAATAGAATAAGACATTGAGTCACCAAGAGGTTAAGTAACTTGGCAGAAAGTAGAGTCAGGATTGCCTTAAGGCATCCTGACTGCAGTGTCTCTGCTTCTTACTTCCCATGCTATACTGGTTGCTGTGAGATGAAGGCGTGAAGGGTCCACTTTAGATGAGACTGTGAGAAAGGCCTCTCTAAGTATTAACATTAGATCTGAGACATGACTAATACAGGGGAGACAATAATTTAAAATATTCCCAAACTCCAATGACTTAAACTGTAGGTAGGAATAAGATATTTGAAACAATAACAACAACAATCATAGTATCATTTAATGTTTTAGTAATGACTCCTGTATGTTAAACACTGTGTTAACACACTGTTTATGCTTCACCTCATTTAGTTATCACAACATTCCCATGAGATCATGCCACAGATCTCTATTTCAAGGAGGGGAAATTAGGAACTTGGAGATATTAGAGTCCTTGCCTTGGATCAGCAGAAGAAAGGATTGATTCTGTGCACAGATCTCTGGGAAAGTTCGTTGACTGTTTAGGTGGGTAAACTGGAAACCACAAACTGGAGGAGGGAAGGTGATTCAATTAAGAGAAAATGCATTTTATACAATAATTTTTTTTCCTACTAGTTAATGGAGGTAAAATATTTGGCTTACTAGAGGATGTGTAAAGCAGAGAGAACATGTCTCTTTGAAAAGTAATGAGAAAATAACCGACATTTACTGTCTATTATGTATTAGGCACTGTCGTCAGTACTTTTAGAGTCAGTGGATTATAATTTTTAATCTTGAAGTAATCAAGATATCTGTTGGCAGCTCCAGGTCTGGAGCTGGTATCCACACTAATGGATGTCATCTTACTGACCTCTGGTGCTACAAGGTTTCTTCCAGTTGTCGGTGTTGTCTCTGGTGGTTTATTTGTGTGAAAAATTTTCTATATGTTGTAGCTTGAGCTTATATTTTAAAGTGCTTCTGAAAATACTGTTTTTAATTTAATAAATTACCCTAATATCTGTCCTTATGTGTATGTGAGTGAAAGATGGGAAAAGGGAGGGAGGGAGAAACAGAGAGAGAGAGAGAGGAAAGAGAGATACAGAAACGACCATGAATGAGTGTATCATGAAACATCTTAGACATCGTAGATGTTTTAAAGGATGTGATACTCATGCATTAACGATCACTATTTATTATCCCATTAATTTTGAGCTTTATTGTTTTGAACTTGCACAATAGAAATCAGATTCTCACAAGTAACAGAGGGAGTGAGAGGTGCATGAAATTCTTAGGCCTCCCACAGAGGTCCAATGGCCAATAAGGTTCCATGTTTCATCCCGGAATTTCTAAGCTAAACACAATTGAGCATTTTGATTACCCCTAAGTGCTTGGTAGAAGATGAAAAAATGAAATCCAGTAAGCAACTATATAGATGTCTCTACCTATAAATTAATCCATACAATCAGAAATCAACAATCTATTTCCTTTTGCTGTGGTGTTTTTCTAGTTCACTGCCATTCGTTCAGCCATCTACCTATCCATGCACCCACCCATGTATCCTTTAAAGAAACATCTACTGAGGACCTATGACCTTATTTGAGGCCTATGACCCTAACCAGAGGCACAGGTATAGGAATTATGAGTCTAAAGGTAATAGTTCAAGTCATAGACACGAAAGAGAGTCCCCCCACCAAACCAACAACAACAAAAGTTAAAAGAAATGAAGGCCAAGGATAAACCCAGGGAGAATGCAGGCATTGAAGGGGAGGAATGTAAGGTAGGAAATGGAAACTTAGAAGAAATGATCAGAAAATTTGGATGGATCCAGGGATTAGTACCCAATTGGCAGGATTCACCAGTTATATCTCATTGCAGGGTCAGAGGTATAGGCCTCACTACACTGGACTGAAAAGTAAAAAATAGGCACTAGGTACAAGATGCCATCAAAGATTACCTGCTTCAGGATTCTGGCTGTGAAGAAAAGCAGAAAAGGTGAGAAATAAAAGAATATTCTAAGTTAAAGGAGAGTTGATAGCATAAGATGGAGGTGGCTGGAACACATTTACAGGATGCGTGGAAGGAGCCAAGATAGAGGGAGAAATCAGAAATGAAGGAAAGAGAAGAATATCAACAGCCACTTAGGCGCAGCTTCTTCCTCAGAAGCTGGAAAAAGAGAACAAAACTCAAAGCAATGCCATATTTTTTAAAGTACAAGAACAGCAAGTTGAAGGAAAGTACATCTAAAAATGCTATTTTTCTAGGTGACAAAGTCGAGGTCAACCAACTTCTAGGGGAGTGCAGTAGAAAATTTGAGGAAGTTGGTTCAGGGATAAAACCGATGTTGGAGAATTGGAGAGGAGGCTAATCCAGGACATGTAGAATTACTGGGTGGATACAAAAAGCAAACTGACTCTGCTCTTTATTTGACAAGTTAGAGTGGCATTTCTCAAAATCTATTCCTTGTACCACCTGAATTAGATGTTCTTCGGGTCCTTGGTAATAACGCCAATTTCTGGACCCCATCCCAGGCCTTACTAGGTCTTCTCAACTGATTCTGGCTCACGCTGAAGTCTGAAACCACTGACCCAGAGCAGTTTCTCAAACTTTCTCTATCCCCCACATCATCCAGCCCTAGCTCGCATTACAATTTACATTGTTAAACTTCAGCCAATCTATGAAATGAACATCCTCAGTAAAGAGTTCTGAGAATCTGTACTGTGTTCATAAAAGGCCTGGGTGTATCTGGTGATCAGTAAAGTTTAAGAATACTGATGTAAAATTCGGATGTACCTGGTAAGAAATATTAATAGGGGTATATGAGTTCACCAGAGATAGGTTTATAAAACTTTTTTTTAAATATATAGTAACATTTATTTGTGCATGTATAGTTGTATGAATTTTAGCACACAGAAAGATTTGTAGAATCACTACCACAATCAGCACAGTTCCTCATCCAGAAAAACTCCTGTGTCCATTAAAGTCCACTTTACCCCAATCAGTAAACTCTGGCCACATCTGATCTACTTTCCATCATGCCTTGTCCTTTCAAGAATGTCATAGAAATGGATTCATGTAGTGTGCAACCTTCTGAGACTGGCTTGTTTCATTCAGCATAATGCATTTGTGATTTATCCAAGTTGTAGCTTGTACCGATATTGTGTTCCTCTTTATTGCCAGCAGTATTCCAAGTTTGCTCGTTCATTTATCCATTGAAAAACATGTGTTATTTCCAGTTTTTACTATTATAAAAACACTGCAATAAATATGTGCATAGAATTTTGTATAAACATAAGCCTTCATTTCTTTTTTTTTTTTTTTTTTTTTTTTTGAGACGGAGTCTCGCTCTGTCACCCAGGCTGGAGTGCAGTGGCCGGATCTCAGCTCACTGCAAGCTCCGCCTCCCGGGTTCACGCCATTCTCCTGCCTCAGCCTCTCAGGTAGCTGGGACTACAGGCGCCGCCACCTCGCCTGGCTAGTTTTTTGTATTTTTTAGTAGAGACGGGGTTTCACCGTGTTAGCCAGGATGGTCTCGATCTCCTGACCTCGCAATCCGCCCGTCTCGGCCTCCCAAAGTGCTAGGATTACAGGCTTGAGCCACCGCGCCCGGCCAAGCCTTCATTTCTTTAGCATAAACACCCAACAGTGGGATTTCTACAAACTATGATTTCTTAATTCATTAACAAATAGTTATTGAGCAGCCATTGGATATAAAGGGGAGTTTTGGTTGTCTCGGTATAAAGGAATTGTCACAAAATTGAATAAGATGCATAATGGGTTTCAACATGAAGTACAAGAGATGGACGTATTCACAGTTATTACAAAGGAGTGAAGGATGAGGTAAAAGGCAGAGACTCATGGAGGAAGCACTGATTGCAGCTTGAATATTAACATCTTCAATTTCAATTCTCCTTTCATTGCCATGGCTAATATTATAGAATCCTGTACACTCAAAAGCAATGGGCAATCTAAATAAAATTTTTAAAAGCTTGTATTGATATTATTGTCCCCTGTTACATTCAAACATTAGCATATAGTATGTAGTCAATAAATGCTTGGTGAAGAAATAAAGGAAAAATTATCTATATATATTTATGTAAGGTGGGGGCCAAAGGGTTGGTGGTTAGTAGTACCGTAGGAAATGGTTTTAGATAATGGAAAACAGATTTCTCATACCTGGGACAGCTTTTATCTGATGCCTGCCTTGTCTCTGGCTAGAGAATGTCTGGAGGGGCACCTGCTGTTCTCCATGCCTAACAACTCAACTCAATGGTGTGAATTAATTGAGGGTTCAGCTACACTGGGGACTCTCTGCTTAAGGACCCCATGATTTTAAGAAAAAAAAGTATTAAACTGCTTGTAGGAAGGACAGTCTCAAAACAGTAATGTGCTTGCAAAATGATGGCCCCTAGAACCTTGTCCCAAGTCAGAAATCAAAAGAATTGGAAAAAGCAAAGTGCCTCATTAGTAGGAGTTGAAGTGTCCATGAACAACTTGAAAGAATAAAGCTAAAGAAAGAATAAAAGATCAAGATTTGTCTAATCTTCAAAGAGAGGACTTCAGAATCTCCCTTAGCTTTAAAAATAGGTCAGGAAGCCCATGAGTCTAAAACCAACACACATCTGTTTTGAAATCTGCCTCTGAGTCTTATTTTTGACTAAGACAACATCCGTTTGGGCACGTTACCAGAAGAAACACTGGTTGCTGAGAATAACTAACAGATAAGTTTAAGTTGTTTAAGGAATAACTCGACTTACTAATATAAAACGAATGCCAAATTCCTTCCTTATTCTGATCACCATGCTTCTGAAACTGTGCATACTAAATAAAACCAGTAAGAAAGTACAGAGAGAGGATATCTGCAGATAGAGTCAACGGATGCGTTACTTGACTAGCGCATAATCACCACCTTCACCATGACTCCTGGTTTAGGACACAAGACAGAATCAACACAGATAGGAGAACTTTATAATTGTTCGACCACCTTGCAGAAAAGAACAATTTGCTTATCATGAACGTTGTTTGTGGAATATGTACGTGTGTATGTTTCTCTGTGTGGGTCTGTGTGTGTGTGTGTGCCTACATTGCTTTTATATATGTGTGTATAGTTCTGAGTGTGTAAATAATGCAATAGTCTCAGCAAAAGAGGCAATGTTTAGTCATTCTAATACAGTGCTGGAAGAATCACTATTCCTCATGTTGCAATGTGACATCTCTATGATGCTTTATGTTTGCAAGATGATTTGTCACCATTAAATTGCCAAGTCTCTGAAAAAACTATAAGTGACAAGAATTATTTTTATTACTGTTTCTCCTTGCTTATAGGTACGTATTTTAAATTTATCCTGCAAACCAGCTCTTCCCATCTTCCCTGGGTCTATTATCCCATCATGTAAGACAAAAGGTTGAGGTCACCTTGCTTTGGGTCTCTCTTCTTTCTATCTATTACCAGCTGTTGCTAAGCCCCATAAATATCTCTTAGAATATTTTAAGGGTATAACAACAGTAATAGTGATAACAGCAGCTGTAGCTGACAGTTTTTATTGAGCATTTGCTATATGCCAGGCAATGACCTAAAATACTTACAGCATTAATCTTCATTATAAACCCAAAGCCAGATCGTCTTCATTTGATAGATGAGAAAAACAAAAGTACATTCATTGGAAAGGATAATACTTTGTTCAATATCATAGCTAGAAGATAAGAGACCCAGGAGTTGTACCCAAGCTCTCAGTCCACAAATTATCTTGATTTATTGCTTTCTCGTGTGCATGTGTGTGCACATGGTATATGTGTTTATGTGTGTATATACACATATGCATATATGTATACATATACAGGATATATTGAGATACATGCATACATGTCCACATGTATACATACATTTATATGTCAATATATAAATATATGACTTCTCCTGTCACTGCTATGGGAAGCAATCTGCTACCAGCTGAGTTAATTGCCACAACTACCTCTCACTCTGGCAGCAATGGCTTGCGTAGAACTGGTGGCCATACAGTAAGGCTGCAACAGGTCAGAGACCACTCAGTCAGAAAGTACAGCTGCTAGGCTCTTTGTTCCTAGATGAGGCCACATCCATCCATCCAGCTATTGCCAATAGAAAGTGAACAGAGGATTTGTGCATTTCTTTAAAACCATACCTGTTAAGAAGCAGGTGTGTCTTTTACTCTGTCTCTCCCTTCACTGCTTGGATGCAATGATGATGAGTCACTACAGAACGTCAAGGCCACAGGAAAGAAGGAGCCTGAATCTCAAAATTGCCACGTGGGAGAAAGCTGTCCACCAACAGAAAACAGATGCTTCGAACAGTACAGGAATGAGAAATAAACTCCTCTGCTAAACTGTTGAAACTGAGAGATCTATGTGTCACCACTGTCTCCCCTACCCTTACACACTCAAGTAGATCCTTTATTCCAATATCTTTTCTCATTATTCCCCACATCTTTCACCTGCAGGGATCAGGCAACTTTTTCTGTAAATTTCTAGATAGTAAATATTTTAGGTTTTGAGGCCTCCGATGTGTATTTTACTTTACTTTTCAAATTACTTTCTTTAAAATGCTTTAAAAATATTTTCACTGGAGCACTGTAGAAAAATAAGATATGAGCTGGATATGCCATGTAGATCATAGTTTGCCAACACCTAGAATCTTATTGCCAGACTAAAGTTTTAATTAGAGATTATATTATATCACATACCTACCTATAAAGCTCTTTGGATCCATAATTTCTACTTTATAAGCTGTACAGTTCTCTGCCTGGAGTTTTGGCTCTTCTGCAGGCTGATAATGCTGATCTTCCCCTTGCTGCCAGTGATTCTCTAAAATAAGAGCATCTCTTCATTCCTCACTTCCCACATGTCCCTTTCTCACGTCATAGCCCTTCTCTGTCCTCCTGCCCAAGTATAATGCTAAGTATAAGGCCAGTCAGCCAATACCCACCCCACATCATTCCTCTTCTATTAAACTCACCAGAGAACTCGAATCCTTCTAGGTTTGCCTTTCTTTTGAGCTCCCAAAAGGAATTTTTAAATCACATTATTTGGCTTTTAATTATATCCTTTGACATCAACCCCCAGCTACAGTACTAGGCATTGAGACAACTGAGGTAGGTGGTGGGACTCAACTCCGAAGCTGGGGCTTGGACACCAGACTACACTGAAGACCAGCTAAAACAGGGCTGGGAAGGAAGATTTCCATAAGACACACCTACCAGTGTGCCATGTCAGTTTACCATTGCCATGACAACACTTGGGAGTTACTGCCCTTTTC
This sequence comes from Rhinopithecus roxellana, assembly GCF_007565055.1. Classification (NCBI taxonomy): domain Eukaryota; kingdom Metazoa; phylum Chordata; class Mammalia; order Primates; family Cercopithecidae; genus Rhinopithecus; species Rhinopithecus roxellana. The sequence continues at coordinate 87,775,038 of NC_044549.1, read as the reverse complement.
CATGTCAATGACTCAATGACCCCAAAATTACTACTCCTTCCCTAGAAATTTCTGCATAAACTGCCCCTTAATCTGCATGTAGTGGGCTTAAATATGACTGCAATTGACCTGAGCTGCTACTCTCTGTCTATGGGGTAGCCCTGCTCTGCAGGAGCAGTCATGGAGCTGCAGCGCCATTCGAGCTGTAACACTGTTACTTCAATAAAGATGTTTTCTGCTATTCTACCACTGACTTGCCCTTGAATTCTTTCCTGGGCAAAGCCAAGAACCCTCAAAGGCTAAGCCCTCCTTTGGGGCTCACCTGTTCTGCATCACAACTACAATAAATATGTCCCAGCCCTTACCTAACTTATGGAGGGTGAGAGAGACAAACAAGCGATGATAATATAAGGTTACATGTGCTACTTATAGAAATATGAGACAGGAATGGGAAGTAATAGGGAATATTGTGTCTCATGACATTTTTTATTTTGTTTCAAAGGCACATCTTGTTGCTAGCTAGAGAAAAGGACAAGATTTTGTGTGTGTTCTCACCTCCTGCAGCAGTACGAGCATATTTCAGAAAAGCATTTAATTGATGAAGATCTGAAAATTCAGATCAAATCAACTGTTAATTTTTTTAAGAGATGAGGGTCTCACTATGTTGCCCAGGCTGTAGTGTAGTGGCTATTCACATTGGCATGATCAAAGAGCTCACTGCAACCTCTGGAGTCCTCTGCCTGGGCTCCAGTTACTCTCCTGCCTCAGCCTCCCAAACAGCTGAGACTACAGGCATGTGCCACCACATCAGACTCCAATTATTAATTTTGACATACATATATGAAAGGTATTGTCTTAGATACTTAGAATTACTAAACAAAAATAAAATCTTATTTGTAATTATACTAGTCCCAAGAGAACTTTGAAATTACTGACAATAGAAGACTAATTAACATTGGGATCATTCAGATAAAACTAAAAATGGAAAAGTAATATAGTATAAGGGAGACTATAATTATACCACAAAGACAAGCTAAAAATGGTCATGACAATGACACATTAACTGTGTCTCAGAGCTACCTGATAAAATCATACAAGATAAATAGATTAGATTGACAGATAGACAGACAGACAGACAGATAGACATTATTGTCTGATAAAAACAGGGAATCAGTTAATAAGCACAGTTGAATTATCTGGTGAGATAGTTATTTTGACAAGTAATTATACCCTGGCCCTACTCGTGTTAATGAGCAATCAAGATTAAAGCCAGGGTAATCAGTGTAAACAATTCTTTTTTTCCCAGCAGTAAACTTTAAACATAATTTATTGCCTGAGTTCCTGTACAGGAAATATAAAATGTTCATTTGTAACATTTTTTAATCCACTCTATGAAAAAACAACTTTAAAGTATAGGTCTATATTTTAACATCTTAAGGGGAGAAGAAAGAAGAACTATGCACATGTGCTAAGCACTCAAATTTTATTTATTTATGTTGATACAGGGTTACAACTCAAAGAAAAAAATACACACAACTTGAAATATGGGTGATTAATTAGTTCATTGCACTGCTTCTCTTTAATGGCAATAGATATAAGAAGCAGGTGCTAAGTAGCCAGTGTTCAGACAGTCAGCTTACTATAGTACTATGGAGTGCTGGGAGAGTAGGCTTTGTCTGCTGATGATGGAAGACATCCATGCTAAGCAGCCAGACATGCCCATGGTGAATCTGACATTTTGTTATGAAAACTGAAGATCTTGACATGCAATTTTAGTTAAGCAGGAGGCCATATAATTTCCACCTGAAGATGGCTTAGAGAAAGCAGGAGTAAAATGGGCCTTATGAACAAAATTTGCTCAATTTCTGGGTAAAGTATTTGGATCTAACCACAGATATTTAAACCTGGGCATGATTTGGAGACTTTGAAGGGCAAGAGTTCCCAATTAGCTATGAAAAGCATCAGGTATTAGTTCTCACATGTTGACCAGTACCAGAATCTCCTCAACAGTTTGTTGAAACAGACTGCTGGATCCCCTTCCCAGAGTTTCTGAGTTAGTGCACAGGATGGGAGGCCCAAGCATTTGCATCACTTATAGGACCTCAGGTGATGCAGATGCTCTGGGTACCACATCTTAAGAACTACTTCAATAATGGAAGAGGAGGGTGCCTAGACAACACCTAATATTGAACGTCACTACTTTCTAATGGGCTCACCATCACTGGTTGGCAGCAAAATGGCCTCATACATCTAAGTAATAGGTCCACATAAAGTTACATAGTGGGGTCCATCTGAAAATCGAGAAAACCTGGCCAAAATGGTTATTTGGACTTGGGCGTAGATTGTCTCGAGCTGCTCTTTGAGGTTTCTAATAAGTCAATAGGTGCACGTGAACCTCTGGACATAATAATAAATAATAAATAACACAACCAAAGCCAAGAAAAACTCATCACTTCTCAACTCCCACTGGCAGTGGCACTGGAGCACACAACCAGTTCTTCCAAACTCCCTATGAAGGTGTTGAAGTCTTTTCTGGAAGAGGTGAATGTCGGTCACAAGTATAAGCTGCTTTCTTTGCCCTCATATAACATGACCTAGTAATTAAGGCCATAGTGGTTGCATTTGCAGGGATTAGGGTTTAAATATTGGCTTCTGCGTTTACCTGGAGCAAGCCATTTTGACTTTCCAACCCTCTGTTTTCTTACCTATAAAATGCTAGTAATGCCACTTAACTTATATCACTTTTGAGATAGTTACATAATGTGTAAAAATACTTGGCATAGTGGCTAATACACGGTAAATAATAACATTTGCCACTAAAATGTTAATATTTTCTTTTTCTTCTGATCAGTATTACTATTACTGGCAATTAGGTGAGCATAGAACAACAATCATTATAAACGCAAGAGTGAAATGGAAATATATCAACAATAGTGATATAAAGTCAGCAAAGGGATGTCACATGAGTAATGTAAGGAGTATCCGCCACAACATGGTTCATAACAGTAAAACACATTTGAATATATAAATATTTATTATGAGTAGACTGCTTAAATATGTTAAGAGTTCATGTGACAGAATATCGTCTGGTCCTTAAAAATGATAGCACAGTTCTAATTTATGTACATGGAAGATACCATGATACACTCGTGAAAAGAGAAAGCAGTTTATAAAATAGAGGAAAAGATACAAGTTGAGGGATAGAGAACAGAGAATTATATCTGAATAGATCTACATACCACAATGTTAATAGTATTTATCATTAAGCAGTGGAATAGTTAATATATTTTATTAATATATTTTGTATATATTTGTCTCATAGATATATATGGAAAAATTTTAACATATTTGTTTCCATTTAGAAATATAAAACTAGTACTACTTTAAAAATTGATAAATCAATTTGATTAATACACTTAATGCAAGGAGCTATATTTAAAAACAGATCACAGTAGGGGCAATTGTCCAGGAAAGGATAAATGGAGACTAATCTCACAAATTTTTTACTTTTTCAGAGAAGGGAATAGCTTATCTTTCATATAAGCTGCATTTTCTGCTATAAAAGTATGCCACATAGTATATTATGTACCTAATAAAACAGCTCTCTCCAGTCTTCTCATTCTCTCTCTCTTTCTTCCACCATTCATATTCTCTCTTTCTCCTCTTTAATCATCTTCCCCTTTGTCATAAGACCAAAGAATTCCATAACATACATTTCATGTCACCTTTCTGAAGTGGCATCTTCCACCAGGGCTACTACATATATGAACATGGCGTTCAGGATGACTATTTATACTTTGTCTTCAAAGTGTCATTTTTCTATTTGTTCAACTTCTAATACACCCTAATGTTCCACACTTTAAATCTCTCTTCTTCTCTGAAGATTTCTTCAATTTTTTCACATTGATATGTTTTGTTTCTTTGAGTTTTACAACACTGTGTATGCATATATCTGGTATAGTATTTATGATTGTCTGCTTTGCTAATCATTCCAACAGCAACCACAATGAAACCAACAGTACAAACATAAGTGAATATTTACTGAGCACTTACTTACCAGGCCCATGAAAAGAGCTCTTAATGTATCATTATTTTTTCATTTTATTATTTATTTATTTATTTATTGGAGATGGAGTCTTGCTCTGTCACATAGGCTGGAGTGCAGTGGCATGATCTCAGCCCACTGCAACCTCTACCTCCTGGCTTCAAGCAATTCTCCTGCCTCAGCCTCCCGAGTAGCTGGGACTAGAGGCATGTGCCACCACACCCAGCTAATTTTTGTATTTTTAGTAGAGACAAGGTTTCACCATGTTATCCAAGCTGGTCTCAAACTCCTGACCTCAGGCAATCCACCTGCCTCAGCCTCCCAAACTGCTGGGATTACACACGTGAATCACCACGCCCGGCCTCATTATTTTTTTATCCTTATTAAATATAAGTGACCAAGTGCTAAAGGCATGAGTTATTTTGCTCCCCTGTACACAACTAGATAATGTAATATCTAGTGTAATAGTTAGGACACAATTGTGAGTTCTTCCTTAACTTCCTAGTCTTTAAAGTTAATGCCCATGATATGGAAATTTATCCTTTGTAATTTGTTACATATGTGAAACTTTGAAAAATATGTATACTTAGGCACAACCTGGAAATAGAGAATCAGAATATCTTGAAACAAGACAAGGGCAAGGATATACTTTATGAAATGTTCATAATTCATTTTGATGTCCAGCCTATTTAAAAGCCACCCCACTATGCTGTGATGAGTTGCATTATCAGTACAGTCTGCTCAAAAACTACTAAAAGTTCCAATCTACTGTCTTTTTCATTAAAAAACACAAAAACAAAAAAATCCCTTTCACGTTACACCTAAGACCTAGCACATAAGGTCACAAGAAAATCTTCAAGATAAAATTGTATATAAATTCATGAGATAGTCTATTTCCTTTGTGAATTTCAGTAATGGGAGAAATCATCAAAGAAAGACTTCCAACCAACTTTAAGCAGAATTTATTTACCCTAGACATGGCTTGTTACTATTGGTGAGATTAGGAAAGGTTTTTCTTCAGAAGAAATTCTTGTTACGATTAATTGAACCTTTCCTACTTGAAGACTTGGGAGAAGAAATAAAACACACAAAGCCACTTTGATGGAGTTGTTGTGATTTCTGAACCTGATGTTTAACAAGAGCTAAGTGCAGAAACATAAACTGCTAGATTTACTGCATTGTAACTTCATCTTTTTTTTTTTTTTAACTGAGATCTTTCTTCCTTTATTATTGAGAGAAAGGAAAGGTTAAAAAAAGAAACTAAGGAGAATGAAAAGCAATCCTCTCCGAAAGATTTTTATTGAAGCAATAATGTTTTAAAAATATCCAAAAGATATCAGAGGGAGAAAAATTTGCAAACTATTCAAAATAGCTAATTACAGGGCAGCTGATATTACAAACTGCTTGAATACTGGCATATTAATGAGTGAAATGCTTAAGGCTATCTCAAGGTTAAAAGATATTAGGATACTCTTTTAATAGTTATTTTTTGCATTTTCAGTAAATTCTGAGGAAAGTTTTTTTAATAACCTGCACAATTCTCTGAACTTGAATGTTGCAGGTAGGTAAGAACAAGGACAATGAAGTAAGTGAGAAAAGGAGTCAAAAAAGAAAACAGTTATAAAAGGAACAAGATCACAGTACTTTTGGTTTGTATATTCTTTAACCTTGAACTTGAAAACGAAAGTAACAGACTGATATTGTACCAAGGCCATTGTTTATTAGATTTATGTACACTTTTAGTCATTAAACTAAAATTCTACTTCTTTTTTAAGTTCTATGTGATTTCGTATTATTTTAGTTGAGAAAGGTGGCTCAAACCTGTAATCCCAGCACTTCAGAGGCTGGGGAGGGAGGATCGCTTGAGCTCAGAAGTTTGAGACCAGCCTGGCCAACACTGTCACCTCATCTTCACAAAAAAATAAAATAAATAATTGGGTGTACTGGTGCATGCCTGTGGTTCCAGCTACTGGAGAGGCTGAGACAAGAGGATGACTTGAGCCTGGGAGATCAGGGCTGCAGTGAGCTGATATCACACCAGTGCACTCCAGCCTGGGTGGCACAGCAAGACCCTGTCTCAAAAATAAATAAATAAATAAATAAATAAATAAATAAATAAATAAATAAATAAATATTTTAAAACATTATTCAATAATGTTTCTAAAATATTATTTTGAAAGCTGGAGGAAAGGATACTTCTTCTTTAATAAATGGCACAGCTTGTAAAATACGGAGATTTGTTTTCTTTGTTACTTTTAATGCCTTAAAGAAAATGAGAATATGAAACACTAACAATTGACCAACAAGTTAGTGTCAAGAGATGGTGCCTGGATTTTTAAATCCTAGGGAAGGTTCCAAAATAGTAGACTACAGAGAGGAAAAGAGAACCCTTATAGATTGGTAAGAATGAATCTGCATTGAAGGGAGACAAATCTAACTGAAAGACCTCTAATAGAAACCTAAAAAATAGTATGGGAGATATGGCATTATAAGTGATGGGATGCCATGTGTTCCCTCATTATGAAGGCCATTGGGTATGGAAAGAAGAGAAGAGTAATGGTTTAAGAGCTTAATTGCAACACATAACAGAAGATTGGGAAGAACTGGGAGAAGCATTTGAAATCTTCCTCATCTGTATATCTACGATAAAAACATAGTTAATGAGTGGACACTGAGCCTGTAGCAGAGAAGGAAATAATCTCAGAAGTCACCAAGATTTAGTTGAGTGAAAGTCATTATTGCAAAAATGATCATGGGATGTTTTACCTAATTCCAAAGTAAAATGACTTTCTAGAAAGGGAGGTAAATTGGTGTGTGCATTAAGGACAAAAAGGACTGGCTTAAAATTTGAAAACTCAAGGATTGCAAACTATGATAGAAGAGCTCACTAGAAATAAAAAGTAGGAACAAAAGGAATACAATGGTAGGTGTTAGCAGCAACTTACCGGTCAGATGGACCATTTCTTCGCTGCATTTAATTTACAGAGGTCTTTATAATCGGAATAGAGACAAGATTTTGGGACTTAAGAGAGAGGAAAGATGTAAGTTTGCCAATTATCTGCTAAAGCGCTTCTTTGCTAAAAAGCGTATCTGGTAAATTCTTCCTTAACTTGGGGTCTATTCAAAAAATAGTATGAATTTTGAGGTTAAGACACACTAGATTCGAACCCAGCTCTTCAAGTTAGAAGCTGTGATATAAGTCAATGACACCCATTAAAGGTGACTGCTGCAGTTGCCGAGGATACTAAAAAGTAGGTCATTCTGAGCACCACCCTAGTCTGTACTCCTAAGCAGCCAGTCTAATACTGCAGGTCCACAGATTGCTATTTGGGGGGTGCTAGGCTCTTATGAAAAGTGAAAGATGTAAGAAGTATGAGCCTCCTGCACCTAAGAATGCAACGCACAGTGATTCTACCATATTCTTTGCAGACAGCAACACAGTAGCTATTAATATCAATCCCAGCCAAAATTTTAGCACAAATTAACAAGAGGATGATTTGTCAACAGTCCAAAAAGAAAGTGGTGGCCACCAGATTCTAGTGTGGCTTGTTACTTAGCAAGTTGTACCAACTAATTTCTGTGATAATTTGTCTTAAATTGATTGATGTTATTTTCACTATTTCTATATCATCACTTTTCAGACAATGTTCTGTGAATGTCAGATGCTAATAAAAGAAGGTTAAAAGAAAATTGGAAGGTGGCAGATTCTAAGGTCAATTAAATTTGGAAATTCCCTGTTAACCAGTTTAAAGGGTTTCTAACTCTGGACTTCTAAGGACATTGATATGCTAATAGAAGTAAATCTCTGGAAAGGGAAAGAAGTCTGGGAGATTTCTCAAACTTTTACTTTTGTGTAAAATTTTACAAGCCAAGGTAAATTGAGTGTTTCTGCTACACTATTTTTTAATTATTCCTATATCAAATGCACTTAATTCCTGGCCAGATTGCTCTCCCTTAAATATGACACAGTGGCATGTACAAAGTTTAAGACAAGCATTGAGCTTCTTACTCAATGCTATATATGTTACAACTCCCACATCAACAAGCTGAATGAATCAGGTAGGAGGCAAGTTACTAGGTGTCTACAGGGTAGGAGAGGTCAACCGACTCCTGTTAGTTCAAACAAGTCACTCCAGTATAAGCCAGTAGGTGGATCAAATCAACCACCTATTTAAGGAACGCATATGCGGCTCCTTCTGCTGCATATGTGACTATTTTGAATCTAAAATATAGAGTAGAAAAGCAAACCAGTAGTTGATGTCTATAATCTAAATGAGAAAACATTGAAAAAAAATCAACACCAAAGCAAGTTGTGACTATCGAGAGAAATCCTGGATGTTGTTTTCCTCTACAGATATGCAGTAGTAGAGTCACTTGCATATATTAAAGATTTATTTTTGGAAACAAACAGAAATGACTGGGAGGGGAAAAATTAAATATTTTAGATGCTTCCACTTGCTCATGCCCTGTGGTGTTTTGAGTCAGTGCAGTTGGGAGTTAGGGAGTCAAGGAGACAGGGACCTGACAATACCTACAGAGATTTTAGATATCAAGGATCTCTGCTCATAGTGAAGTTTGCACTGTACTGTGTTTCTAGAGTACCAAGATAACATTTTTTTTTTTTTTTTTTTTTAACAGAGTCTTGCTCTGTCACTCAGGCTAGAGTGCAATGGTGCAATCTCTGCTCACTGCAACTTCCACCTCCTCGGCTCAAGCAATTCTTCTGCCTCGGCCTCCCAAGTAACTGGGATTACAGGCACAGGCCACCACACCCACCTTGTATTTTAATTTATTTTATTTTTCTGTATTTTTTTGTATTTTCGTATTTTTAGTAGAGATGGGGTTTCACCATGTTGGCCAGACTGGTCTCAAACTCCTGACCTCAAGTGATCCACCCACCTCGGCCTCCCAACGTGCTGGGATTACAGGCATGAGCCATCATGTCCAGCTTAACTTTTTTTTTTTCATAGGACATAATTGACATATAAACTCAACACACTTATCTGGTTTATCGCTACTGAATAAGTAGATCTACTTCAATATTGGGGAGAAAACCCAACTGTGTTAGGCCAGTTGAGAGGGACCTCCATCTGCAACTTTGCCTTTCCTACAATTTTCAAGATTAATTTTGATGATGTTCAATTTCTGCTTTATGGGTCAACTCTTGAACCTAGCCATCACATCCAGCTTATAAACCTCTACAAACCAAACAGCCTAGAAGACAGAAATTAGAGCTGAGATGAGGTGTGCAAGAAGCTAAGCAGTGAGCTCTGCTAATCACACAGTATTGACAGGGATCTACATGGATGCCAAGTGTTTAATAGAAGAGCAAGCTCATTGGGTCATTTATAATATAGAGTGGGAAAAAAAATCTGATTATACAGTGTAAAATGAATAATGAAATATAAGTCAGGAAGAGAGTGGCAGAAACAAGGCAATGAAGAAGACCTAAAAAAAAATTCTAAGTCAATTTTTATCTCATGTCTTATGCCTAATATATTGGAGATGTTGTTTTCAGAGTAATTTAATTAATGTGTATATATTCTTAGATGTTTTGTCTAGACTTTCTGAAGCCATGATAAGACCTTGGCTTTAATAAAACATGGAGAAATGATTCTTTAAGGACTCTTGCTTTCATATTGGCCAATAGATGTGCTTACCCAACACTTTAAATTCATTAAAGAGTCATCTGCTGATACAAAAGTCAATTAATCAACAAATCTGAGCAAAAACAAGAAGAAAAATAAGCAAGAAAGCAAGCTTTCCAAACATCTAACATAGGACTGGGTATTTTGAACAAAATATAAGAGGAGTTATTTCTGGAAAGCAGAGAACATTACTATTGACATTTTACAAATTTATTATAAAAGTATTTTTACTTGTGATAGGATTTAATCAGACTTGAGGTCTTAATTAAGAAATAGCAAGTTATAAGTAATGATAAGAAAGTGTAACTCTTCGTCCTAAGCACATAAAGAGGTTTAATCAGTTGTAGCATTAAAAACAAATTATATGTCATGATTCTTGATATTTAAAAACAAAATAAAAATTATGTCCTCCCTTCCTTCCTTCCTCCTTCCTTCCTTCCTCCCTCCCTCCCTCCCTGCATTTTGTTACCTTCTTTCTATATCCTTCTTTTCTCCCTCCCAGTCTAACTTCCCTGTCTCCTCCAAGTCTCACTCCGTCGCCCGCCTTCCTTCCTTTCCTCCCTCCCTCCCTCCCTCCCTTCCTCCCTCCTTTTTTCCTTCCTTCATTCCTTCCTTCTCTTCTTAAGTTTATTGTAGCTAATAACTACAAGATATCAACTAGTTACCTGGATGAATCAAACACTGCTCTTTCATCATTAAGCACAGCAGCAAAAGAGATACAAGATGACTTCAACATAATTACTGATTCCTTGAAGAGCTCATGTTCAGGTAGTAGAAATAACACCAGCGCATAAAATAAGTATAAAGTGGTGCCTGTCACTCTAGAAAAACAGAGTAAGTGCCATGGTTGCATGGAGCAAAAAGATGTTATTTTCACTTTGATATTTCAACCTCTAAGAGTCACAAAGGCTCTGCATTTTGGAGCCTATTTTAATAATTAGAAGACCGAGGCTCCAGAGTTTAAATCACTTGCTCAATACTTTGGTTTAAAAAAAAAAAATGCAGAGTTAGGATCAGAATTTTGTAAAAGTGATAGAGAATGGGAACACAATGAGCAAAGAGAAGGATTCAGAAAAAATTGGAGTCCATGTGAAAAGAGTGACAAGCTCACTCTGGCTGGAACTTAGCTTGTACCGAATGGCACTGATTATACTACTTGTATCTTGCGGTTCTTCAATTCCCCTTCACATGAAGGTTAACTTATATTCTTTTACAGGTAATGGTGACTCCTAGCACTTTGTGTGACATGAATAAAGCTGATTCGTGAAGTCACAGGTATAAAATAGAAGATGGATGAGTTTTCTGGCTATAATAATAGTTCAGGTGTGACCTAAGTCAAGATAGAAACTAAGAGGATGGAAGAGTGGAATGTAACCAAGATGTAATTAACTCAAAGCCATGGCCAACAAGACTTCTAAGAGACAAGGAAGACACATGAATGAAAAAGCCACAACAAAGTTTCCAGTATGGGTACCTGGAAGGGTAAAATTCATCTACTTAGCTTACCTTTCTAGGCAATATTAAAAATTACTTAATATATGCCAACTCTTTAAAAGAGGATCAGATTATTCAGTTTTTACAGATAAATGTAGCAGGTCAACTGCATATATTTTCTGCTTTGAAAGAATAAAAATGAAAGGATGAGTTTGCAAAATCATAATATAAAGTGTCACATCTTGGGATTTATTTGCTTTTTTTTTTTTTTTCAAGACAGGGTCTTGCTCTGTCACCTAGACCAGAGTGAAGTGGCACAATCAACACAGGTCACTGCAGCATCAACCTCCTGGCAGGCTCAATCAATCCTCCCACCTTGGCACCACCACACCCAGCTAATTTTTTTTTTACTTTTTGTAGAGATGAGGTCTCCTTATGTTGCCCAGACTGGTTCTGAAATCCAGGGCTCAAGTGATCCTCCCACCTCTGCCTTATAGGCATGAGCATGCTTCCTTGGCCTGTTCTACAAATGTAAGTGTAGCTCTCTTTACAATTCTATATCACACAGTATTATTTTGATCTGGACAAAGTAGTCAAAGTCAGAAATCACATGAAACTATTGTATGTCATGATGCGGGTGGTTTGAGCTCTTTAACATTCATATACCCACCCACACGCAGATAGATAAAGATTAGCCAACAATGAAGATATCACCTCAGATTTGGTGTGTTTGTACTGACTCCTCTAGCAGAATTTTTGTCTTACTTTTGATGATGCTTATTGATAAAACGCAAAATTTTGGACGGATGCTGTGGCTCACACCTATAATCACAGCACTTTGGGAGGCTGAGGCAGGCAGATCAATTGAGTTCAGGAGTTCAAGATCAGCCTGGCCAACATGGTGAAACCATGTCTCTAAAAATACAAAAATTAGCTGGGGGTAATGGCGCGTGCCTGTAGTCCCAGCTACCTAGGAAGCTGAGGCAGAAGAATTGCTTGAACTCTAGAGGCAGAGGTTGCAGTGAGCCGAGATCACACCACTGCACTCAAGCCTGGGAAGTAGAGTGACACTTTGTCTCAAAAAAGACAAAACAAAAAGCAAATTTTCAAGTTGATTCAATTGTTATTCATCATTAAATAGTTTTCATATATGCCCTATACTCTGTTTTAGGTACCAGATGAAGAAGTGACACAATAATCTCTTCCACATTCTAAACAAAGTCTGATATTTTTTCTTTGTTTCATGGCGACATGACAATGGAGTCAGCCAAACTTAAAACATGAATAAATAACTCAATGTAAAATTGTTAAAGATTATAAAATCAAGGCAAACTCTGAAAACTTGACGGTGCTCAGTTGATGGATGGAGAGTATGGTATTTGCACAGAACAGGACTGCTGGGAGCAGCTGCTGGCTGCGTTGCAGAGAGCTGTCTCTAGCTGAATATAGGAAAGTTATCATTTCCATTCAAGTCTTCAAGAGTTTAAATACATGTTCCAAAAGCAAAACTGAAAACATCAATTTAGAACCAAGTATAACACATACTTTTCTTGGTTTTTCTCCATTCATCTCCTTTTCTATTACCCTCAATGGAGTTTGGGCCTGATCTCGCTCCTTAATCCAAAGGAGGGATCTCTTATGTTCTTGACATTGTGCTGGGATATTTAATGTATTACACCATTATTCATCATAATCAGCCCATATATTAGCTGCTATTGTCATTCTCATTTTACTGAAAAATAAATTAAAGCTTAGAGTATGTCACAAAATTGGCTGACTACCTACCAGAAATTCAAACTTCTCTTTCCATTGAGTAAAGTTGCCCTGGAAGTCAGCTACCCAGCCAAAAATTATATCAGCACCCTTTGCCTCTAGGCAAAGTCACATGACTAGTTTTCACCCATAGAAGATGAAACTGGAGTTTTTGAGAAGCAGGTAGCACTTCCCTACCTCCTCTCCTATTTGCCAGTCAAACACAGTGGACTCTGAAGCTTTAGGGTGATTGTAGAACAAGATACAGGGAATAAAGACCAAGGACTACTGACCAAGGCCTCCCATATTGGACAACAACTAGAAATAAACTTTTATTGTAGTGAGCCACTGAAACTTCAGGATTTGTGTGTTATAAAAAGGACTGCCCTAAATAATACAGTGCTTAAATAAAATGTACAAGGACAAACAGCAATTAAAGATGAGAGCTGGGATTGAAACCTAACATGTTGATTCTAAAAAAAATATATATATTTTAAATGTGTCTCTGTCAAATAATTCTAAATCACTATGATGTCACTCTTATCTTTAATATGTTTTTAGTGGTTTATATTTCTTTACAGAATAAAAATATGACGCCTGGCTCTCCAGTTTTATCTGAGCATAATTATTCAAAATTATCTTCTGAAACTCCCCATCTTCTAATCTGTATTCAAATGAATCCACACTCTTCACCAGCTACAAACATTGTTTTTTTCCATCACTAAGTTTTTTAAGTGATTTCTGCTACCTGGAAAGATGTTGTCCATACTCCCACCCCTAATCTTATTTAGTAACTAGCCACTCTTCAAAATAGAGATTAAATACCACCTTCTCAATGTGGCCTCACTTTCTGCTTCAAAAGAAATATTTCTCTTACTCTGGGCATTCAATAGAAATTCAGCAATTTAACCATGCATGATTTTATGTGGGAAAAAAAAAAGGAAATAAAATTCCTACTCTAATGAGCTTGCAATTTAGAGAAGAGAGATAATCAAAAGCAAAATAAATAATGTCTTAATGGCAATTGGGATAAAGACCACACAGAAAAGTATAAGCTGTTAAAATAAGCTATTAAAGAAGAAACTATCTCACTCTGACGGAGGAGGTTAGGCTTCTATGAAGCAGTGAAATCTGAGCCAAGCTCTGAGGTCCAGGAGTTAACTGAATAAATGAATGCAGGGTGGGGCTGCGGACACCTAGGAGAATATTTTAGGCAGAAGGAACAGGATGTGTTTGAACCATGAGTCTAGAACATCAGCATGTATTTGAGGAACAGCAAAGAACAGTATGTTTGGGACCCAAAATAGGCAATGTGGAAAGTGGCCTTCTAAGAAGCAATGTTGATCCAAGCAGGGCCAGTTTACTTAAAACCTTGAAGAAATATTCAGGATCTTGTTCCTCATCCAGTGATAAATGACAAACCATTGGACAACTTTAGAAAAATGTAACATATGAAATGCATTTTATAAGACTGTTAGGGCCATCAAAAGGAGGATGGGGTGGAGTCGGAGAGAGGTGGGGAGAGCAGTTGGTAAGCTTTTGCTGTTGTCCCTGTAAGACATCACATTGGTCTGGACAAGGGGAGTGGCAGCAGAAATGGAGAGAAGTGGTGAAATTCAGGATTGTAAGTAGTAAAGATGAGAGAACTTGGTGATGAATTTGAATGTAGTAAACTTCATTCTCAAGGAGTTTAGTCATGCCTTAGAGGGGCATTGTGATTAAAACATGAATTATGAAGTCAAATTATCTGCCAGTGTTTAAATACTGGCTCTGTTGCTTTCTAGCTTGGTGACCTTGGACAAGTCCCTATACTTCAGTGTCCTTATCTGCATGATGGAGAAATTAATAGTACTTACCCTATAAGATTCTTCTGAAGTTAAATACACATAAACAGTAATATATAGATGTATATCTGTATACACACACACATACATATAATGAATTATATGTATCTGTTATTATTTTATAATAGCATAGATATGTATATATGTATCCTCCTCTGGTAAATAATATTCTTAACAGTGGGACTGACATAGAGCATAGTATCTATATCCATTAGAGACTCAATATATGTCTATTAAACATCCATAGTTCACTACTTATATCATTCATCAATTTTAAAAAGTTCAGTTTCATGGTACCACTGGATGTCATCCTTCAAAGGAAGTATCAGTTTTCAAGTAGGACTCCAAAGTTTTTTATCTTGCCAACAAATACTCAAAAGTTGTTCTTTTACGAAATTCAACATCAGAATTTGAGTTTATAGCCATTGACACAATGTACACAGATGCAATTTTTAGGACAAATATGTAATGTTTATATATAATTATATATATATGTGTGTATGTGTGTGTGTGTGTTTGGTGGAAGATTACATATGGTCTTTCATGGATGTCCTGGGGTTGGTGAGCTCTAAAAGATATGAACACTGTTTGGGAAGCTTCTAGCAAAAAGAAATAGATGAGTCCAGCTCTTGAAAATGGGCAATGATTGGGATTGCTAATGTCAGATTTAAGGCCACAATGTCATAGATACATGGCTAGAAAATCATCCAGTTCACTTCCTTATCTTTAGAACTGTTGCAATCATATAAAACCTAGAGGAATGTGGATCCAGCTATTTTATTTAACAATTTTAAGTGTTTACCGCATCACTTTGCTAATTCCCTGCCTCCCAGATTTAGCTCTCAATTTTGTTACTTAAAAAGAAATTTATCATATAAAACCCCAGAGGGTATCTCATATAGTCTTTTGGCAAATCCTTTGGGTGTTTAACAGCTCATGTCTTACTGACACTGTATTATTTTGAAAATCATGTGCTAAAACAATATACATGGAAATAGAACACACTGACAATTTCAAATACCAGCATGGAAGTCCTTTTCCCACATAAGCACTGACAGACACACATATTTCTAGTGAGATTATGTTCTAAACCTACTTCTGCAGCCAGAGAATAAATGCACTGGGAGACTGCATGCTGTTTTCATTTCACTGCCGATGTATTATTTTCCTAGGGGAAGCTGTAGAGAAAACGCTTTAAACTGTGAAGCTTTCTTGACTGCACATAACCCTCACCCAACAGCATGTGATGCACTTGGCATTTACTTGGTGCTGATGTTTAGGGAGGAGGTGGTGTTCTCATTTTCTAAATTGGAGTTCTCATCAAGTCATGCCTGTATGTCTCATGGCCCACATGACAAAGACCAAAAACTTAGGCAGGTATGCAGGACGGTTTACCTTTTGTTTGCTTAAAACACATACACTGGCACCTCTAAGATGCTGACCTTGCCTTCTTAGAAAGTGATTTAACAGAGGAAGATATACTTCCATATTTATTTACGCAGATAGACATTACTGCATAAATAAGAGTAAAGTTATAGCTGTAGTATATTCTGAAAGTCGAAGTGTGTGGTGCTATAAAATCTATAGCTGTGAGTTGAATTGTGACTCCTAAATAAAGATACATTGAAGTCCTAACCCCCAATATCTCCAAATGTGATCTTATTTAGAGATAGCATCTTTGGAGAGGTAAGTTAACATAAGATTATTAGGCTGGGCCCTAATCCGGTATGCATGATATTCTTACAAAAAGGGGCACATTTGGACACAAACACAAACAAGCAGAGGAAGATAAGTGAAGAAACACAGGGAGATGAAGGCCATCTACAAGCAAAGAAGAGGCCCAGAGCAGATCCTCCCATCTTGGTCCTCAGAAGGAACCAATTCTGCAGACACCTTGATCTCAGACTTCCAGACTTCAGGAATGTGAGTCAATAAATTTCTGTTTTCTAAGCCTTGCAGTCTACAGTACTATATGATAGCAGTGAGGTAGGTAAGGGAACATCTGGAGGAGGAGGTAAAAATTGAGCTGAGAATTAACCTAGAAAAAAACGAGGGTAAGAGCTCCAGATGTGGTGAGCAGTAGGTATACAAGACATGTGTCTGCATGTATGATGCTTTGAAAGATGGCCTGCACATCTGGAGTTGAAGGACCAGGAGGAAATGAAGGGCAAGATGAGGCTGGAAAGAGATTTTGTAGCGAAGCCAGGTCATATAGAATCATGCAGATTTCATCAAATATTTCCTTTGTAACCCAATCTTCTTCTCATATCTTCTCCTAATCTGACAGACCACCCTTACCCTTTCGTTCTGAATGGAAGCATCCAAATATGTGTAAAACCTCCTGCAACGGACACGTCTCCTGCATGCAGAGTCCCTTTTGAATAATCTCGCTATGTATAAGGATATGTTAAGTCTTTTAGTATCACTTCCCCAGCTTCCTTCACATCTAATTTATGTGATAGGAATCCACCCACCAAATTTCACCATATGACAATTTGCTTCAAAATTAAACCACTTGAAGTAGAAGGCTCCAGATCGAACCCAAGAGTGGGGAAAAACAATCTGGTATTCAGGGAAGATAGTCATCCTACGAAGTGGCATCAATATTGGCACAATCACAACTGCAGCAAAGTTATGTCCCTGGCAGCTCTGAAACTGTGCTAAGTATGCCTTTCTCAAGTCTTGGTGGCCCTTTAGCCATCAGGCCACTTGTACGTGGTTTCGTGCATTGTTTCTGGAAAACTGACCTCCACGATTTCCCCCTGAACCATCCAATACCCACTTAATATACTCTCATTCTACTTAAATGGCTAAGAGCTGCCTTTTGTAATTAAGAGCCCTAACAGTCGATTTACTTCCCCAATCCTCCCCTGGATGGAGAGAACATGCTTCTGTCATGACTTCACAGGTTGCTATGTCAGTGGCTCTCAAAGTGTGGTCCTCAGAACATCAGCCTCAGCAACACCCAGGAATGAGTTAGAAAAGCAAATTATTAGGCTCTGCCTCAAACTAACTGAATCAGAAACTCTAGAGATGAGGCCCAGGAATCTTTTAGCAATTTCTTTAGGTGATTCTGATGCAGATTAAAGTTTGAGAACCATTGACCTATATATACCTCTAATGTTAATATTTTAACAGGTGTCAAAAATGTTTGTCTCCCTACAAGACTCCTGAGGCTTCTTATGGGAACTATTGTATCTTGTTTAGATCTTCAATGCTCAGCTCAGGCCGGTACAATTGCTTAATTATTGGCAAAAATATGTCTCTATTTATTTCCTATTTATCAAAATAATAATGTCTCCTATTTATCAAAATAAGCAAACCATTGCCCCAAAACCTTGTCTACCATGTTTATATAATAAGGGGATGAAAACAAAGAAGCTCTCTCCCCAAGGAGTATTCGTAAGATGAAGCTAACTTATCATCTTACCTGGGATTCTAGATTCCTTCATCACTATGTTACCCTTTTATCCCATTTCAGATAAAATTATACATTTCATTCAACGATATAATTTTCAGTGTTTCCCACTATCCCACATCCCTTCTGTGTTTTTACGTGGTCTTGATATTTAAAATTTATATAAGTCCCACGATGGCACCTCTGAATTGAAGATTAGAGTGTTACCTGGCTACCCCAGCTCCTCTTAGCACTACAGGATTAGCTGGGCAAATAATCAGAGCCATAGTGTTGACGGGAGAGAGTAACCTTTATTAACAGGGGGACAAATGGTATTTCTACAAAATGGATACACTGTGGTATAGAATGAAATTAGGGCCAAACCTTTGATATTCTTTTGTTTCCATCTTCAGAGATGAAAAATTCCAAAAAAAATGCACCCCTATGCATTTGATGACCACAGACAAGACGATTTCAGTCTAGGAAGCTTTGAATGAAAGCAGTTTCAGGCAAAAATATTGAAACAGCTGGAATATTAATTAACAGCAAAGGACACATAGATTGTGTCAGGTGAGGGAGGCTAAATACAAGTTTAACTTTATGGTTTATGAACAGTTTATAAAGTTTCTAAATGCATACATACATTTAGACAAAAATAGTATGTGTGCATATTTATGCACACGTAAGTATGCAGACACTTTTTCCGGTCTGTTCTCATTCTTTTCTTCCTTTATATGAGTAAAGTAGAGGTGATTAAATTGGAGATTTATCCACTATATGATGAATACCAAGACAAGGTGAAATCCTTTCATAGAGAAGCTGGCCATTACCCTAGGACTAGTCTTACTAGTTACTCAACAACACTTCCGAATGCTGAATGCAGTCTCTGGGTATAACTATGTATTTCCTTCCACTGGAAAAATGGCAGCTAAATTATTAGTGTTGTAGGGTATATTTAGATTATATTAACAGAAATACATTCGAATGGGGTCGTCTCTGCTTGGGCTGCTGTAACAAAATGTCATACCTTGAAGGGCTTAAACAACAAACATTTATTTCTCATAGTTCTGGAGGCTGGAGAGTGTCAGATCAAAGTGCTGGCAGATTCAGGGTCCTGTGAGGACTCTTTTCCTGGTTTTCAGGTCACACATTCTTGGTGTGACTTCGCATGGTGGAAAGACAGATCTCTGCTGTTTCTTGTTATCAGGGCATTAATGTCAACAGGAAGTCCCACCTTCATGACCTCATCTAAACCTAATCATCTCCCAAATGCCTCATCTTCAAATACCACCACACTGGGACAAGAATTTCCATATGAAATTGGAGGGGAAAGAGTTCAGTCCACAGAAGGCATGAAGAACCTCAACAATAGGAATTATATTTACAATCACTGAAACAATAGTTGAAACATAATTGCACATTTGCAAAGTATCAGGCACTGTGCTCAGTATTTTCTATGAAAAGGCAGTGCTTGTAAATGCTGAGAACCTAAAGGGGTGGAATGTGGGAGGCAGTTCTTGGGTTGACTGCTCAGCACACAGTGATCCCCTTTCTCTGAGAACTGCCACTATGAACTCATGAAAGACTGCGTCTCAGACTTTAATTGGGACAGATTTTCTCAGAAATTTGGATTCTTTTTTTTTTTTTGAGACGGAGTCTTGCTCTGTCGCCCGGGCTGGAGTGCAGTGGCCAGATTTCAGCTCACTGCAAGCTCCGCCTCCCGGGTTTATGCCATTCTCCTGCCTCAGCCTCCCGAGTAGCTGAGACTACAGGCGCCTGCCACCTCGCCTGGCTAGTTTTTTTTTTTTTTCTGTATTTTTTAGTAGAGACGGGGTTTCACTGTGTTAGCCAGGATGGTCTCGATCTCCTGACCTTGTGATACGCCCGTCTCAGCCTCCCAGAGTGCTAGGATTACAGGCTTGAGCCACTGTGCCCGGCCTGGATTCTTTTTTCTAAAGAGACAAACTGACTTTTGGAGTCATTGCAGTTGAGCCATTTAATGACTGGAACCTAGAAAGAAGATTCCTAAGGACCCGTTGCTAAAGGATCTGATGTGTTTTGCATTTTCCGAGGCTTACTTGTTCTAGTCTGCCTTGAACACTGACACAGGCCAACACCTTTTAAATAAATTCAATGTTTCCCTTAAGCTAGAAGAATTAATCTCTTATTTGTCAACCAAATGACTCTAGCCTAACCACAAAATGGCCCTCTGCAATGGCACATACAGGGATGTGTGGACATGCACGTCGACTGCCAATCTAGAGTAGGGCTAGGAAAAGTGAGGCTATGGTCACAACATACTGATGAGGAAGGACCCTGTGTCACAGGCTCCATAATAAACCAGCAAGCTTCCAAATTGAATGCTTACAGCGTGTGCCTAATGCAAATTACACTTATTAGAGATGGTGCTTCTTATTTTGGCAATAATAAAAACAAGAGAAGCTTCCATAGTATTTTTGCTTAGAGTGCTGATGAGGAAATACTTGATTGATTGAAAACAAAATCACTTTGTTAAGGCTCCATTACCAATAGAACAGTGAATATTAAAATACAAAAAGCCATGTGGTCTATGTTATTAAAATACTATTCTATCTTTTATCACCTCATTTGAGGTATAATGAGTTTCCATTTCATTCAGCTGGGCAAAGCTTACCCTATTTCATAATAACTGAAATATAATAAAATACAAAGGTTGTCATGATTTACAAGACATTTTATTTAAACACAATTAGTCAAATTTTATTCATTTACTAAAGCCAGAGAAATGCTAAGGCAACATGGGAATTTATTATGAATAAAGAAGCAATCAGGAATCCTGGGACAAGGCTTACAGTGGTGACTTCTGCTCTGCCCAGGGACTGATTCAAGCAGAATCATTTTCTCTGACGGATGTCAGTGCCATCAAGTGACATCTGTTCGTTAATAAGCAGCTGCCCTGGAATTGGCTTAGACAATGCAGGGATTTGGTGTACATGGTCTAGTGGTTAGAACAGCAGACTGAGCATCCACATTTCTGGGCTAGAGTCCCAGGTCTGTCACTCCTGTCTTGGAATGAAGTTCAGTCTATATGACACCAAAACAATCTCCCAGTTGTGGTGGAGGCAGTGGCTGGGGAAGGGTGAGGGAGGGTTCACATGAGTTTGACATCTCAGAGAGAGTATCTCCTTTTAATTAGTGGATTATTCATTCATCAGCTTATTGGGACAGAGTGAAACAATTCTATCATGGATAAAGGTCAACAGCTATTATCCAAAATGCCTGTTTAGCCTATTGGCTAAATTTGGTACATAATTTTTCTGTTCTGAAAAATATCACAATGTTACAGGTATAAGATTAGGGAAAATAATTCATAGATGCCACTATCAGAAATTCAAAAAAACTTTATTTAAACCTGGAAATAGCTCATTTTCCTAAAGAAAGTTCGTAATTTAAATACCAGCTCAAATACTTTGCCCTCAGTGCAAAGAGGAGTGACTACTAGTTATAAAATTATACATATCTCTCTGTCCCAGTTTCTTTAATTCTGAAACTGACACTATAACCCTTAACCAAATCAGTGAACTTTCAGAATAACATATTATGAGTAATAGTAAGATAAAGAAAAGATGACATTCATATTGATGAAAGTCAAGTTTTTCTCTTTAACATTAAATAACAATATATTTCTAAGTACTTGAGAATTTAAAACTATTTTAAAAGCAAAATTTAATTTAGAATTGAACTAATTTATTGAGAATAAAAAATGGATTGTCAATGCCAAATAAATAATACAAGTATTGTTATTAGAATGTAAATGATGAAAGCCAGATAATACAACTGAAATTATAAATACATAAATAGAGCTTTAAAAAAGTGCATCAGCAATATATGGTTAAAAGGTAAATGTTTTCAAATAAAATATCCTGAAGAGACTTGTCCTAGCTAAAATTTTTTCCCTAATGTCATGATAGTATTTAAGTCCTAATATTTTGATTAACAGTATAGACATTGAAATGGCTAAGTGTACCCCATTGGGATTATTCCATATATATGGCAACACCAATGTTACATTTTGTTAGTGGAAATTTTTCTTCTTTTCTAACAGAAAGGAGAAAACCATATAGAAATTTGAACCAAACATTTAAACCAAATCTGACCCAACTACATAAAATATATTTTCAAACAATAAAGTGAATAGACACCAAGTGATAAAATATTTTAGTCTAAATTACTCTGATAGTTTAATTTTTCTTCAATTTTTTTCTTCCTGTATCACACATAGCCCACCAGGGAACCAGAGGCTGGACTTGTATGAGCAAATCTAGCTTGTGATTGTCCTGTACTGTACACTTTAATTCTGGGATAATTGAAGATATCTACACAAGAAATGCAGTCACTGGGATGCACCATGGGGTGGTTAACCAGAAACAGAGTTGCGGGTGGTAAGGAAGTTAAGAAGAGTGAAAATAGACAATCGTGGAAAATGCTCCCACAATATCTCAAGTGAGGATTAATAAAAGCCTAAAATGGGTATCAGTTATGTGTGGCTTTCTGGATTCATTCCATATCTCATAGCATTCTTCTCTCCTCACGGTGAAATCTACAGTGCTGCTGGGCAGTAAACACAGATGTTGATTTTTCCACTATGGAAGCCATATGAACCCCTGAAGACTCCTTTTCAGTTTCTGTTCTTAGCGTCTTCATATATTACACTAGTGTCAACCCAGAGATGGGTAAGGGATCTGGTGGACCTAAGTAGATCTCTCCTAGACTCTGCCTTTGAGTCTGTCATTATAAGAACTGAAGAAATGCTTGAATTTATTCATCCCAAATGCAAGGTCACCAGGAAGTGGGTGACTTACTAAATCTTTCAGGAGCTATCTGATTCTTTTACCTATCACTCTTTATATTTCCAGTTCATTACTTTATATTTAAATTATTTGGTTTCTGTTACTTACCATCAGAAAATACTCTCTGATTCTTATGGAAGCATCAGAGAAGAGAAGATAGGATAATCCAGCAACTCACTGGACTTGAAAGGGAGAAGTGAACGTGACTCCAAGTTAATGGAGAAGTTAGAGATACAGGGGGGATGTCATGTGGGACAGATGGTTCAAGGTATGAGTGACAACTCTGAAGAAGTGCAACTTTGAGAAGTCTTAGCATTCTTTGTTCCTTCACCAATGCAAGTGTCCACAGCTAGAAATAGGCTAAGTTTGACTCTAGGTTGTGATTTTTATGTTTTTTTTTTTAATTTTTGAGAGGGAGCCTCACTCTGTCGTCCAGGCTGGAGTGCAGTGACATGATCTTGGCTCACTGCAACATCTGCCTCCCGGGTTCAAGGGATTCTCCTGCCTCAGCCTTTCAAGCAGCTGGGACTACAGGCTCATGCCATCACACCTGACAAATTTTTGTATTTTTAGTAGGGATGGGGTTTCACCATGTTGGCCAGGCTGGTCTCGAATTCCTGGCCTCAACTGTTCTGCCCACCTCAGCCTCCCAAAGTGCTGGGATTACAGCTGTGAGCCACTGCACATGGCTATGAGTTTAATTTTTGATAAACATAGAAACCATGGATGGAATAATCTGTGAGATGGCCACTTGCATGTTTATCACAGGGGCTTTACAAAAGTTCTCTGATAGGGATGATGGCAGGATGACTTGAACACTGGAAATGAGGTTAGATTAGTACCTCAGAAATTAACATTTTCTTTCAAAGATTCAAAACACATTTTAAAAAGGGATCAAAGAAACTTTTTAAAGAATGGGGCATAAGCATGACTTCAACTAAATTATTCCACATAATGAGATACTTTCTTTGAAAGTAACAAGACATTCTTGTATCAAGGTCTTGGAACATTGCTTTTCCTTCTATCTGGAATAATTTCTCCCAGTTCTTCACATAGTTCAGTTCCTCATTTAATTCATCTCTTTATTTAAATATTCCTTCCTCAAAGAGGTGTTCCCAACCACCCTGTCTAAAATAACATCCAGCACACAGCACTTCTACAGTCTCCCCTTAACCTGCTTTATTCATTTACTTGTTTATTGTCTTTGTCTGTTAGTATAAACTCCATGAGGATACAAACTATTCACTATTGATTACTCAAAACCCCTAGCTGCGATGAGGACAGAGTAGGTACTCACAAAGTACTTGATGAATGAATCAATAAAAATTTCTCTCTTTCTAGGGTTGTGCACATGTTTTCTTCAAGAGAAAGGCAGCACTTCTGGTTACACCCACTGAGCAAGATTCTTTCCCTTTTCCATTGAATTGGTATCAGGAAGCTAGCATTCCTCAGAATTCACTGAGACAAACACCCTGGATGTCATTTGGGGGACCTAGTCTTGCTACCTCTTCTGATATTTCTGTGTTTTCTAAAGCACAATATGCTGTTATGCCATTCACATGGTCTGGCTCTAGACAATGAGCTCTGTGCGAGATAGGCCTGAATCTTTGCATGTTTGTATTCTTAGTCTGATATAGTCCAGAGCAACGGAAGTTTGGAGGAGGAGGAAGATGAAGAATAGGTATGAAAGGAATAGAAAAAACTAGAAGAGTAAGCTGGGCGTGGTGGCTCACACCTGTAATCCCAGCACTTTGAGAGAACAAGGTGGGAGGACCACCAGAGGTCAGGCATTCAAGACCAGCCTGGCCAACATGGTGAAACCCTGTCTCTTCTAAAAATACAAAAATTAGCCCAGTACCATGGTGCACTCCTGTAATCTCAGCTACTTGGGAGGCTGAGGTAGGAGAATTGCTTGATCCCAGGAGGTGGAGGTTGCAGTGAGCTGAGATTGCACCACTGCACTCCAGCCTGAGCAACAGAGTGAGACTCCATCTCAAAATAAAAACAAGAAAAGTTAGAAGAGTGAGAAGATAAAAAATGGGAGTAATGGGAGACTGGAAGTAGATGTAGAAAACAAACAAACATCCTCAAATTGCCTTTTGAAGGCCCTCACACCTCTGACAGTTCCATTTCTCTTATCTCTATTAGCATATTATCCTATCAAATTGTCTATTCACTATGACCAGTTTCTCACCTCCCATTCTTTCCTAAGCCTACTCTATTGAGGTTTTTGGCCTTAACATTCCACCTAAAATTATCTTTCAAAGCCATTGATCATCTCCATGTTGCAAAACTCAATAATTAGTTTTCAGGCCTCACTGGACCTTCATTTCATCTTCCTTGCTTTTTAAAACACTTCTTTACTTGGTCTCTGGAACACCTCAGCTCCTAGTTTTCTTTCTACCTCTTCAGGCATCTCACTAGATCATCAATTTTAGAGTTTGAAAAACTCTGTTGGTTCAGTTCCCAGGCATCTTCTCCAATGAAGTGATCACATTCCATCTCACAGCATTTTTGTCACAGATCTCAAATTTAGGTCTCTATTGTGGACTTCCTCTCTTAACTTTAGATTTATACATCTTACTACCTGCTCAACTGCTTCACTTGGATATACTGTAGGCATTTCAGGCTTCACAAGTCTAAAATAGGGTTCTCAATCCCTACCCCATTCTTCAAATCTGCTCGTAACAGCCATCACCATCCAACATAAATCTATACATCTCCTTCAACCTCTGCAGCCAAGTAATTAGCAAGCTCTATTGGCATTACGTTGGCAATATCATCAAATGCTTTTTGCCATCTCAGCTCCATTCGCCCTGTTTCTAAGCCATCTGGATCTGCCAATATAATGTAAGCAACACAAATAAAAGGACATCGTTTTTATTGGGCACAGATATATACCTAACACTATATGGTTATTTGTTTACTCTCGTTTACTCTCTGTTCATCTCACCTAAATTCACAGGCAATGTCTGGGTCTATTTTGTTCACCCCTAGGATCTAGAATTGTGCTTGACACCAGTAGGCACTGAACAGGTATTTGTTGAATAAATAATAGAAGTAACGAGCAAGGAAGGACTATTAATATTGTTACTAATATATTCACATAATTAGGGTAATAGTAATCATTATAATAATCATCACAGTAGCTAATGTTTATAGATTTAATCTATGATGGGTACCATGCTGAGCATTTGCATGCACTAGGTATCTTACTTATTTCTCAAAAAAGCCTTCTAAGGAAGGAACTGGTTTTATTTCTGTAGTATAAACATGAAAATGGAAACTAGATTAGAGTAAATGACTCACGCATTTCTAATGTGAGTAGAGCTAGTATTTAAACCTAGGTATATCTGGCTTCCAATTATGTTTACCAACCATTAGGAAATAGTCATATTCAGATATTCGATTGATGTTTGGTGAGATGATGAAAATGGGCTGAAGAATGAAAGAGAGGGAAGGTGGAGATAATGAGTAACAGGTATTGAACATCTATCCACCTCCTGCTAGCAATGTCTGTCTTTCTCCATAAAACATAGAACGAAGCTTGAGCTCCCTCCCAGACTCATCTCTTTCACTTTTGAGGAAAATAAGAATAAGGAAGTTAGTCTCACCCTCTTTCCCTATCTGATGAACTTAGTCCTTGAATGCTGCAAAAGCTAAATAAAGCAAATTGATCTTGAGCCAGGTAATATTCTTGCCCTTTAGAATATATATCTCACCTGAATCTTCATGTTTTATTGTACTTCATGTTAACAGATCTTTAAAATTTAGGGGGAAAGTACTCATTTTTCATCTCCAAATTCATTAAAATCAACATTTCATTATGTTTTGGTTCAAACTATGTCTCATCTCTCTATTTTAATCTTAATCTTTCTCATACACACATAACTAATCTTAAAAATCTACTTCATGTATTGGATACATAAAAGAAACCCTTTAATATATGGGCAGAAATAGTGTAAGCTTCAATTTTAAAACATAATTACATTAGGTCTTTCTTTAACAAGCTCAACAGCACTGACAACAAGAAAATCACTACTATTGCAATCTGAAACCTAGCATTAACATTATATACATTTATAATCTGTCATAAACTGGTATCTAAACTACCTTTAAGGAATTGGGAAATACATGTTTCTCTACCAAGTTACTATTGCAGTTTGTCTCTAATATAACACAGGGTAGGCTAAAAGACTCCCTAGAGAGGTGAGATTTACAATAAAATTTAAATTAAAAAGGCAAGTAGATTTAGGGACTGGAGATGCCAGAATTTTACTACATCAACAAATGTTTATTTAGTATTTAATATTTCCAGGGGACTGTGTTATAAGCTCTGATCAGCACCTGGACTGGGAGAGATGCCCGATAATGTTTAGTTCATCTTCCCTATTTTTAATACCTGTAGTTACCCTGAAGGAGTGCATAATCTTTAGTATTATAACAGTGACAAAATTAAATGCATGGCCATGGATACATGTATTGATGGCAGGAACACTACAAGGAGTAGGGTGGGGAGAAGGGGACATACTGGAGAAACTTCACTAAGGGGAGGGTTTACCAGGCAACTGAGCTTCAGAAGGGATGTTCTAAGCAGAAGAAACTGCTTGAGTGAAAGCGTATACAGATGCAAAGTTTGTTGGGTGGGGACTGGCTTGTCCAGGAAAAATAAAAGATAAAGGAAAATAACTAAATGGCCAAACAGAAGCTGAGAGAGGGGGGAAGAGATTTAAAGCAGAGGTCTTCAATACTCTTTCTCTGTGTTAGCCTATTTGTGGAAGTTTGTTTTACAACAGAATATTAACCCTTACTTAAGTTTGCATTTCAATTCTATCCTTTGCATTATTTTACCTATTCACATCTCAGAAAAATGAAGATGTGTGTTAAATAACTCCTCTTCCTACAGTTTGCATTTTCCCAACTGAACAACAAATGGTAGGCTCTATAAAGCTAGTTTTACTAAAAACTTTTCCTTCTGCAATGCTCTCCCACCCAGTTTTTGAAAAGAGTTTTTATTAGACTGCACAGCAAGCACCACCAGGAGATTCTCATCCTTTTCCCCACATGTGACGAGTCCCTGTCATTTTCTTTCTTAAGGAGTCTTGGTTCTCTTGGGCTTCAGCACAGATTGTTCAGCCACCTTATTAAATCCATGTCCCATGTCCCATGTCCCTGTAGGGAAGAGTGCAGGAACAAGGCCTGTCTTCTGACTCTTCTACATTTCAAGGAATGTTTGTTTACTGCCATTATCAAAACTCCACAGGTTGCTTGGAGGAATTTGGGGATTGTGAAAAAAAAAAAAAAAAAAAAAAGAAATGAAATAGCATTTGTTTATACAAACTGTCCAGCACAAAGAAGCAAAAGTCATTCTTATCCTGTAAAAATCTCTTAACCATATCACAGATGTAAACCTTAGAAAATTACATTTTGTATCTTTTTAGAAAGCTAGTAGCTTGAACAATCCTTTACATGCATTTTAAGTTGTGATGGTTTCTTTTGAGGATCTAGTTAGAGGGGGAAAAAAAAAAGAGAAGAAGAAGGAAAAAAAATCCCTTCATTTCAAATTTTAAAATTTTAACAGAACAACTTTAACTAGAAAAATTTATATCACTATTAATTTTTTTTCTTTTTTCCAAATGTGCTCTATAAGAACAGAGAAGAAAATCTATTTTATCACATTTCATCCATTGCATTTATCATTTCTCCCTTACTATTTACTCTTGGGGTATCAAGATTCTATGTTTATCCTGAGATACCTAAAATCACCACCCTATGGAATTGTCATCAGTCAACCACCCCACATTCCTATAGCCAGTGGATGACCACATGATCAACAGCAGACAATGGGGTACTTTCTTACTTGATGCCGAGTTTGGAGCCCAGAATTGAAGGCCTCTGTGGAGTGGGAGCTGACTCATCCCTCTGGTGGTACCTTGAAGACACAGTCTGTCATCTTCTGCTGCTTGCATCACTAGAGTAGTCTCTTTTCCCATCCATTCCAAGCTTCTTGATGCCTTACATCTTCCTCAGGTTTTTTGCATTGCCTAATAATCTTTCAAAGAATTCTGACTTTTTTTTTTTTTTCTGCTTAAGTATCCCATGTTGGTCTGTCTCACTCTCACTTTTGGGGGAGAGGTTAATTCTCAAAAATGTTTTGAAAAACTGATTTGAATATCCAATGAAGACTAAATAAACAAGTGGAAACAACAATGAAAAAAAAACTCACATAGATAAAAAAGAACTTTCCAAATAACTAGAAATGTTATTGTCATGATGCATGGTACCAGTTCCTCCCTTCTGGAGCATAAGACAAGGTCATGATATAAAAGGGCAGGTCCTCATTATTTCACTGGGAACTAATCCATGCAGTTTACACTTAGGAGACTGACTTCAAGGCTGAAGTTGTTTTTTGTACACAGTCAACTGTAAACAAGTTTTTATGTTTTCATATAATAGATATGGGGATGTGTTCTCCCTGTGAAGGAAGCGAACACAAGCCAGGGAGCAAATAATAATTATCAGTCAAAAGCCAGTCAAAGTGGGAATCAGACAGCTCAATAGAAGTGTCTTATGCTATTGATCCGGTTGCCACCCAAAGCCATTACTCTATCTGAATGCAATCATCTAAGGCTGAGTGAATTTGTTCAGAGAAAATAAGCTCCATCTAAACTTTACCCACATTGCATGAGGAAATGGAAACTTTTTGTTCAGTAACATTAAGGGAATATTCCAGAAAATACTGAAAATATTGCAATACAAAGAAAACACATAAAGCAATTGATTACCAGGGCCATCCTCCCCTGACTGTACCTTTGCCCCATGGCTTTCCCCCCATACTTAGCATCCTGTGATTGAGACTCTACTCTCATGATCTTTTTGTTTCACGACTAATACTTAGTCTCCTACCAGCACCTTCTGTCTGCTCTTCTGTCTTCTCACAACCTATACACTAGTTCCTCAAAGGTACACCCTAATATCATTGCTTTTAGAGTATAATGATACTTGAGGATTGCCTATTTAAACAGGAGCTTGACAACTAATGCCAAATGTAAAAATATTAATGTAATGGAATAATACTGTCCAGTGATTATGGACAATATTGTTTAAGTGCTTGCTTTTAAGTAATGTAGGCAAAAGAGTAACAAGCAATATGAATAACTGGAAATAGACAAACTTGGAGCTACATAAGGTCAAACTACTATTTCAAAGTCAGTCAATGCAGTGTGTTTGGAACAGCTACCATTACTGCCAGATGTTTATCATCTGCTCCCTTCACCTTGACTGAGAGTGCTAATGCAATTGATGTGGAGCTTTGTAGAATTTTCTATAATCTCTTGAAAGATTTAACAGCAGGAATCCATTTGCCAAATTAAAGGAAAACAGATCCCTTTGTGCAGGTCTCAAACAGGCTGCATTTACACATATCAGGTTGTTCAAAATACAAAACAATTTAGGAAGCAGTTGAAGTCCAATAAATACATATTTTGCAAGCAACCATTTATTAATTTAATGTTTCTTGGATTGGAGTATTTACTTGTTTTTCAGAACTCTCCATGTGACTAATTCTGGTGCACACTTTCATGCCTCAGTTTTAATGAATACTTCTTTTTTTGTGTGTGGCCACAGTTTAAGCCTACTCCTTTCTACTTGTGTATTTCAGGGGTGGGGGTGGAACAGTGGGGGAGCCTTTGGTAAGGGCAACCAAAAAGATAGCATTTTTTTTACGCTGTGACTACCCAACTTTTGGTTACAACACTAAAATTACATTGGGAAATATATTTTCCCTATTGTTTATGGCCTTGGAGAGACTCAAAATCAAGGTGTCATATTTTCCCAAAACCCAAACATAGGCAAGTTCCATGAGTCACTAGTTCACTTTCTCTGATAAGATACTGAAATTTGAGCACCATGATATCAGTGGAGGACATATTGAATATGCTAGACTTCAGTAATGACACTAAGCATTTAAGTAACTTTTACTACTCTGAAATTTTTAGCTACTCTAGATCTGGCTATCCTTGAAACTTTTTCTGGGTACTTTCCTCCAGTTCTATAAACTAATCAATATCCTTCCAATATACATATAAAATTTTCCTACTGAAATTTCTCTCTCTTGCCGACATCTATCAAAACCTATGAGATACAGAAGTAGCAATCTCTTTCAATGAACATTTTTGTGAAGACTAGGAAGAGAAAGCTTCACCTTGAAGGCTGAATGCATCTTCCTTAAATAGGGAAGACTCAACATTTTGCCCCTAAAGTTTACTGATTATAATGATATTATTAAAAAAGTGTGGCTACTTCCCAATGTAAACTGTTACAGAACACTAGTGCTCTTCCCCCTCAGCCAATTAACCAAGAAATTCCATGGCTCAATAAAATTCTCCATATTTGAGTCTCTACCCCTCTATATAAAGATGAGCTATGTTTCCTTACACTGCATCTATAACCTCTCTGCCAGAATCCCATCACCTTTTTCTCCTTAGCATGTGCATCCTATGGCAGTGCTTAAAATAGGCAAGTAAAGGAAGAGTTCACTTTACCTCCAGATCTTTTCATATCCCCTCAAATTTATCAAATGCAATGATGGCAGGCAGAAGAGATGAGAATGAATTGCTGAGATATGAGTTTTCATCATCTATTTTCTCATCCAGCAAAAATACCCTGTCACTATCTATTTCTAGTCCCATGGCAACAATGACAATCCATAGCCTGGGAGAAACCCATCCTTTGTAATTAGGAAGAGAAACATCTGAGAATTGTCTGACCCAAGAAAGACTAGTTTTCTCAATTAATATGTGATGACTTTCCAACCCAGAGAAACAGTATGGTAGTTCCCAATGAGTTATTGGAGGCATTAGGGCCAGAACCCGATGCTCTTGGTTCAAAAGCCAGAAAATTTTTTGGAATGGCTACATTGCTTGGAAGAGAATTTTCCATCATATTAATTCAAGATTCACACAATTTTTCAAAGCAATAGTATTTCTCTTACAACATTCAAGTATTTAAATATTATCAAGCAATTTTATTTTGGACTTTTAACACGCTTCTCTCTTCCAAGCATGTCATCCACAAACCTCTTTAGGTCAGCTTTATCTGGTTAACATCTACTTACCTTTGGGATTTAGTTAAGATCTACCTTCTTTCAAAACCTTTCCTTGTAGTATGCCCTAACCAGGCTGTCTTCATTGCTTTAAATATGTAATTCTACTCTTTGAAAACAGAGAGTTTTTTGTCCTATTGTTGTTTCTACTAGAATTATTATTTATTATTATTACCCTGAAATAGTACCTACCATAAAGAAGGTATTCTGGTATATACTGCATAAGTACAAGTCATATCACCAGATTTCTTGTCCCATTTTTCCCTCCTATAAAGTTAATTATAGCAGATCAATGATCACTCCAGAAAATTCAAATTAGAAAAACTTTCAACAGCTTTACTGTAGTGGGTACATCACAAAGACATCACCACTTATATCACTAACACATTATTTTTAAATTCAACATGCATTTATTGAACCTAGTCTCTCTTGGGCACGGCTCTGGATATCGAGTGTTGAAAATCAAATGTAGCATACCATCTAGCCTCAAGAATTTTACTCTCTAATGAGAGAGGATAACTAGGCAGATGATTACAATGAAATACAACAAAGTCCATGATAGAGTTTAAATAGGGTGCTGTGGAACTCACAGACACCCCTGGTTATATTCATGAAGGTTGAAGGCAGACAACAGAAGTCAATAATGTCTAGATAAAGCAGAAAAATAATTTAAGTTATAAGGGATAATAAACAGAATCCGTCGGAAGGAAAGGGAAACAAAATCAGAAAATAAGCAGAAACAAAGGAGGCTCAGTTGTCAGAAACAAAGTCAAAAAAAAAAAAAAAAAATCCACAGTACAAAGCTTACTGGGAACTGCGGCAGTTTCTTCTAAAAGAGGGAAGCCTTCCAAGTCGCTGGGACTACAAGCTCACGCCATCACATCTGCCTAATTTTTGTATTTTCAGTAGGGACGGGTTTCACCATGTTGGCCAGGCTGGTCTCGAATTCCTGGCCTCAACTGTTCTGCCCACCTCAGCCTCCCAAAGTGCTGGGATTACAGCTGTGAGCCACTGCACATGGCTATGAGTTTAATTTTTGATAAACACAGAAACCATGGATGGAATAATCTGTGAGATGGCCACTTGCATGTTTATCACAGGGGCTTTACAAAAGTTCTCTGATAGGGATGATGGCAAGATGACTTGAACACTGGAAATGAGGTTAGATTCGTATCTCAAGAATTAGCATTTTCTTTCAAAGATTCAAAACATATTTTAAAAAGGGATCAAAGAAACTTTTTAAAGAATGGGGCATAAGCATGACTTCAACTAAATTATTCCACATAATGAGATACTTTCTTTGAAAGAAACAAGACATTCTTACATCAAGGTCTTGGAGGGATTATTCTGGAAGAATGGTAATGATAGCTATAAATCAAGGTGAATTAAGAGGGTCTCAGAGGTCACTGTAATGATGGGGGAAGGGGACATACTCAAGAGGTGCTAACAAATGAAGCATGAGTTAAAAGCTAAAATGTTGTGCTAACCACTGAGGTTCCCAAAACAAACAAAATGCAGTCTTTCTTGAGGAACTTACAGTTTAGTTTTAAATGTACCTAAAGATAAATGACATTATAAGGACTTTGTGATTTTGTGTCTTGAAATTGAGTTCTCAAATGTTTAATATCTATATTTAAGCTAGAATCACCAAACACCTCATTAGGAAAATAATCTACCTAGTTTTAAAATGTGTCAGTCTTCCATAATCACCCTGACATAGACAGAAAGAAAAAAAAAAACAGATTTCAATATAGATGATGGTATTAGGAATTACAGCCTGGTTGCCCCATATTGCTAACAGTTTTATATAGGAATGGTGAGAGGAAATAATGGTGTAAATTCAGAGTGAAAGCAACTGTAATAAACCACAGTAAGCAGATCTAGGATATAATATTTTATGGCCTTCTAGCAAAATTACATATCGTAAGGTCTTTCTCTACATGCTTCCTTTTTTCCTAAAGGGCAAATGGGAAAAATACAATTCTCCCTTCCATTAAGAAATAATGACTGACTGTCTTCTATGTACTAGGAATTATCTTTGATAATGGAAACACAGGAAAATGTCCTTGCCCTCATGGAGCTTAAAGTAAATTGGCAAAGACTGACAATGGGCAATGCACACAACAACATAGAACATTGTATCTGTGAAGGAGAGAGGCATATAGTGCTCTGAAATTCCATAGTAGGAAAATCCATCTAGCTTTTTTTTTTTTTTTTTTTTTTTTTAGAGATGGAGCCTTGCTCTGTCTCCCAGGCTGAAGTGCAGTGGCGCATTTTCGACTCACTGCAACCTCCTGGGTTCAAGCAGTTCCCCTGCCTTCGCTTCCCCAGTAGCTTAGATGACAGGTGCACGCCATCACGCCTGGCTAATTTTTGTATTTTTAATAGAGCTTGAGGTCTAAAGAACTGAAGACTGAATAATAGTTAATAACAGTTAATCAAATCTTCCTCTAAGTATTTTAGGAAAGAATATGCTAGGCTATGATAAAGTATTAATTAAAAATAAATTCTAGAATTTATCTGAATAATAATAACCACTTTATAAGAACAATTGAAATACAACTATGTCAAGTGATCACCGTAAAATACCAAAAGGATAGTTCTTTTAGGTTTTGAGAAATCGACATGTATGATGGTAGCATAGCAGTAACAATTGTTACTATTTGTGCTATATTGACAAGCAGTATTCATGAGATTTTCCTGGAAATAGTCTGATGGACTGTAAGAGTCACATATGTAGTCCTTAGTCTTACAGTGCTTGAATCAGATTTGGTTAAAAGAATCTGGAATTTATTAGTGCCACATGCTATCATAAACACTTACCTTGACCCTCACTTAGATAAAGGAGTTTTTAATGTCTAATTTAGGTCGTTTTTGTTGACCTGAATTTTAAAGCTCATTGAGAGTGGATTTTCGTTCATTCCCTACAATATTAAGAAATAAATTGCCTTTGTTGCTATTGCATGTGCATTCATTCAAATAAACAGGGCAATTTATGCAAATATAACTGTTTTACAAAACCTCATCATCTGAGAAAATCATGTTACAGTTCTCTTTGAAAGTTCAACAAGGAACAGCATCCATGCATATTTAAATCTGACGGACTATAATTGAAAGAATAAGTATTGAGGTTTTCTTTCACAGCTTAGTGAAAATGTGCCTAGACTTCCATGTTTTAAACAATTACATGGCTTCTGTTAAATGATGGCTTATTTTCTCTGACATCATTGTCTTGGTTTGTTCTATCAGTAAATAATGAAGAGGCGCTCATCCGTGCACTGTGACTGTGTGCATGGTGGAGATGCTTTAGGCTCTGGTTTATAAGTAGCCTCTGCCTCAGGATTTAAGTCTAAAGTAAATTTTGAAGCTAAAGCCTTTTAAAAGGGTGAGGTCCTTTATAGAGGAAAAGAATCACAATCTTCAAAGTCAAACTGTTCAGAAACAATGGAAGTAAATCCTTCCAACCTGCCAGCAGTATACAGAAAAAACACCACTGAGTCTATGCACCCTCTCTCTCTCTTTCTTGCTCTCTCCCTCTCACACACACACACACACACACACATATATATATACACACACATACACATATTCTACATACATAGGACAATGCAAATAGCTCACTTTCTTTTCTTCATATCCATCTTACATCATGACAGTATGTTAATAAGAATAGAAAGAGCTTTAAAAATAACCCTCTAATTACAACTCAAGGCAGATAACATTTATTACTCAAGTTATTTTCAAAGTTTTCAGACTCAAACAACCAGTCTCCTTATTTATAGGGAGCCAGTGTGATGCACTATAATCAGATATTGTTGGGTATTAAATGCTTCCTCATGCACCATCTTATATATTCTACCAACCTAGTGAAGCAGAAATCATTAATTTCATTCTTTCTATGAGGAAGTTTAGGCTTGAAAAGTTAAAACATGTGTCAAAATAGCCAAAATAAGAGAGTGATGGAGTCCATTATTCAAATCCAGGTCTTTCTGACACCATAACCAGTGTGCTTATTTATTTTTGTGCCACATCACCTCACGTACCCATAAACATTGGGTTTATATCTTTTGTGAGGGTGAGTTTGCAGGTAAAGAAAAAAGTGAACATTTAAAATTATCTTGGAGAATTCCCTAACCATGTATACTGTCCAGAAATTCCAATAGATAAGTTTTTCCTTTATATTGTTATTCTTTTGGAACTAGAATATAGATTATTTCTTCAACTGAACATCAGAGGAAGGAGATGGATTCTTTTTAGCAATCATGGGATGTGTGTCTTTAAATACCAGAATCACCTTTGCAGCTGCAAGATGCACACATTATGAGAGGCCCACAGAAATGAAACTCACTGAATGTATTTCATGTTTGCTCTAGGCCATACAAACACCGAGTAGACTTACTCCACATCATTTAAACTAATTTCCTCTCTTTCTTTCCTTTCTTTCTTCCATTCTTCTAATTGAAAAGGAGGGGTATTTGCTAAGCACATAAGTTCATGTGTCTAAATCACTGGCACATGTGATATAGTTCCAATGCATTTTATTATAAATACATGTCAAATACCATAATACATATAAAAGAAGGATACTTATTAAATACTTTTTATAAATACATGCCAAATACTATAATATGTATAAAAGAAGAATACTTATTAAATACTTACTATATATACACAACAAATACCATACTACTTATTATTAATACCTTGAAGAGGTGTTAATTTTCAAGACATCACCTAAACATTCACTGTTTCCTTACATTTCTGCAGCACCAGCTGGCTTTTTAGGTACTCCCGTCCTCAAGGGGAAAGGCTCTAGGATGGAAAGATTTCATCCAAAATGGCTGCCACTGATAGAATCTTTATCTTTTAGTTGGGGCTTTTCAACGTAGGATTAGCTCAAAAGATGAGCTAGGGAGTTCAGATCATATTATAAGAGCTTCTCCTTTTAGAAGAGTCATTATATATAATAGCAAACTCAGATATTAATGTCTTAAGTTTCCACCAAATGACACCAGGAATAAACAACCATGTGAAAGTCACTGTTGACCTGTCTATAGAATATGGTTTTTTATACAGACCCAGAGCAAACATCTGTCTTGATCCCAAGGCAAGGAATAATCAACATGATTTTGACCTCATGAACACTGTAAATCCTGTAACAGAATGGGCAGTGTTCTTCCTTTGCTTCATCCACTTTAAATTTGAGTGTTAAATTTGAGGCTCACTTTTAACAATGATATAGTGCAAAATGGTATCTGCCCTTTATCTCTAAGCTTTATCTTACTATTTTACCCATATTTTCTTTTCATCTTATTTTGTCTATTTTATTCTATCCTTATATTTTAGATATTTTTCTAAGTCAGCCTCCAGCCTTAGTTTGATCAAGGCAGGATTCAGAAAAACAAAGAAAGAAAGAAAAACATAGTCATCAAAAATGATTAGATACCTCTTTGGGGATTTATGAAGTCAATTGTTAATGAGTCCTATAAATCACAGCATGCCACAAGGCCAGAGTTAAGATTTCTTTCCTAATCAGAAAGTTTCTAACTGAATTGTAGCATAAATGTGTCCCTTAGGAATGTAGCACCTGGGGCCATAGTAGAAAATGAGACAGACATGGTCTCCTATAGTCATGAAGATTAGATAGAAAAACAAACAAACAAGAAATTATACTAACCTGTGATAGGTGTTGTGGGAGAAGATACTAGAAATGTAAGACCAACCCAGCAAAACAAAGGAAGTTTTTGTGAGTGTTGCATCTGAACCCAGAAATGGTGGTTAGAGCGAGACTTGACAATGATTAGAAGCTATCTAGTCAGCTGTGTTAAGTCAGAAGGAAGAGAATAAGAATCTCACAGATCTTCCCAGATCTCCTGTGAAGTTCTGAAATTACAGCTAACAATGCACTGAATTAAAAACATGAGATTTATAAACAAGCCCTAGTTTCTTTATTTTAGCATCATCCATATCCGGAAGCACTATATTTCTGGGTATATCTGTAATCTGACAGTCAAATACTCAAAGCTGTATCTTCACAATTTATGACATCTTTCCTCATAACATAGAACTCTCTTTCTGTTGCTTTGCTTGTTTGTTTGCTTTTATGGTAAGTAAACTGTTCTGGTAAATAACAATTTAAATTGCATGAAATGCTTACAACACTGAGCACCCAATTTGAACATAAGAACAGTATGAGAATATCTAAGCATACATATTTGTATGTATTTACCATATCCAATAGATTCATATGGGGAAACCCGAATACTTATTGTCAGAATTTTTAAGTGAGAGAATTTTGTCTCATTTTTCAAAATCTGCTCACTGGAAGACAGCTGGCCAAATATTTGAACCCATTACCTCCAATCTGAGCTAAATAAACAAAAGTAAGAGAATCCTCTCCAAGTGCTGCTAAAGAGAGCTGTCTCAAAATAATCTCAAATTTGAAAGACTGTTTGTCTAAATACATTCTACTGCCTAGATAATTTATTTACTTTTGTTTTGGCCAAGTCATTCAGAGCAATTCCAGGTATTCTTCAAATCAAAGTGGCACCATGATTGCATTCACATAATTCTAAATTATTCTCTCCATTTTGGAGAGAGGCAGAGAGGAAGAGTCTTCATGGGGAGGTACATCCAGCCACGTTTTCCCATGTTTTCATACACAGGCTAGAATCCACCCTATTACCCATTAGGCAGAAGTAAGATATACACTTTTTTTCTTCATTTATTCTATTAGTACTCAAGGGATCTCAGTTTCACAACTTCGAAAATCTCTCCAAAAACAACAAAGTCTTACCAATGAAGACGTTACAGGTGTAACTCACAGGACTCTGGGAAAGTAAGAGTCTGTAGTGTTCATTTAATAAAGTCTGAAGAGAACTCTACAAGCCACAGACATTTGAAGAGAGCCAACTTGATCAGAGCAATCTCATCCTACCTGCCTCTTTGGAAATCTGCGTGAAGGACTCCACACCTTTCTCTCCATAACTTCCTTCGGATGCGAGAGTAGACACATAATTCCAGCCTAGGGCCTTTACAATGTCTACCATGGCCTGGGCTTGGAAGGAATCGGGTGGCACCACGCGAGAAAAGAAGTCATAGCGCCGGTCATCACTTAGCTCAGGTGCCGTTGATGCATAACTAATCTGGGGGATCTGTAAAGACAAGAAAGCACCACATGAGAGTACACCATCAGGATATAAGAGATTCACTTATATTATGACAATTTACTTAAAATACAGGGTAGCAAAGGGGATATATGTATTGCCAAACACCACCATGTAATTTTAGACCACCTAAATGCAATCATCTACTTCTTAGCAGCACAAAAGTATTGATATTGACTTTAGCGTCTTGCCTTTTTATTTCCTTCTCTTAGGAATAAGGGAAGGAGGTTAGCATGGGAATTCCAAGGTCAGGGTCATGGTTGTTTAGAAGAAAAAGATCTATGACCATTGTACCAAACATGGTGAATCATGCTTTACTACTTATAAACCAATGGAAATAAAAATACAACAGTCTGACTGGAGTGTATATAAAGATTGGTTTAGTTGACACAGCTTGTGAATACTGGGTGGGTATCATTAGCCATCTAACATTGATTGATTGTGGATGATCTCCAAGGAAATATCTAAGTAAGTCACAAGTATTATCTAATTTATTCTTCACAAGACTAGTT
Source organism: Rhinopithecus roxellana (assembly GCF_007565055.1). NCBI lineage: Eukaryota > Metazoa > Chordata > Mammalia > Primates > Cercopithecidae > Rhinopithecus > Rhinopithecus roxellana. Next base: position 87,735,329 of record NC_044549.1, on the reverse strand, counting down.
TAAAGTAGCTCAGTAATACCCTTTTCCCCAGGGAAGGGAAATTCCTCACCCCTGAGGCATTTCCTCTAGTGGTCTTTGCACATTGACAGGCTTTCCTCAAAATTTTCCAAATTTTCTTTTGGATCCTGGGAGAGAGCTGCCAGTACTGTCTGAGTAGAATCCACAAGGGCCTCTGATTTCTATCTTTTTCCTTCAGAGAACCCTCTGACCTCTACCCCACATGGCATTCACCAAATGTCCTGAAGAGCTCTAGAATTTTGCCTATAAGGATCATCTTAGGACTCCACAGGCCCCTTGAAAAAGATCAAATTATCTCCCTCAGCTGCTGTAGTATTTATTTCTTAGGATCACTGGAAATTGGGCTATGTGAGTAGTCCTAACACATCTACTTTGCTAAATTAAATTGTATATATGAAAAGAGCTGCAAAAAAATGTCTGCCTGGGGTCTCAGGTAGCCTAAGGCCAGCCCGAAGTAATCACAGATGAGAAATCTGGCTAAGATCCTAACTTCAGAACTCCTATGCTAGTTACCTCTTCAAAGCATGGTAACCTTTGTCCCCTTCTTTGTCTTAATTCTATCAAGCAATAGATAATGAGTGGCACAGTTAATTTTCACGTAAGAATGATCAACTCTGACAACATTCTGCTTACAAACTCTCCCAGGACTTATCCCTGCATTATCACAAAAGGTTTCTCGGGTGTCCAAAGGCCAGTTGATCTTTTCTCAGACCAAGTCCAAAAGTCCAGTGTAGCTCAAATACGGTAAAGCCACGCTCAAGTTGATTCATCGAGCCCTGAAAATTCTACTATTAACCCATTTATTTCCTTCTTTTGTAGTTTGCCTAAAGTGTACCCATTTGCCATCATTTAAGGCTAGTTATCGCCTCTGTAAAGATCGTTTCTCCACCAATGTTTTTAGGTCAGTATTAGAGTTAAGTCCTGTGGCCCTGAAATCAGACGACCCACCATTTTCCATGCAGCCTGTTCATGATGCAGTTCTGCTATATGACCATTGGAGGGCAGGCTTTCTGCCCCGACTTAATTCAAAGCCAGTGTGAGAAAGCCTGCATGTCTCCTGATGGGTCTTTTTACCTGAGCAACTTCTCAATTACAGTGAGGTTTAGTGCAAAGTAAAATAGGATTTGGTATTGACAAGATATGGGATCAGAGTTTGGCATTTCTGTTTGCTAGTGTTTAATTTGATGAAGCTATTTCACTTGAATGAGTTGGTGACATCACTAATAACAAGTTGTTCTGAGAAACAGGGAAAATGAATGTGCATTGCTTTGTATGATGCCTGGAACAGAGTGGGTGCTTAATACATGGGAGTAATAATCATCCAAAATAAAGAATGGTATGTTTTTCCTTACTAAAGTTATCGATTCCCCAATTTGACTTCCAAGTTCTCTGCTGCACGTCATCACGAACATTCTCCACATTGTCCCATGACAATAAAATATTTTTACATATTCCTATCATTACTGTTTTCAAAATAATATGTGCTGTTTATCCAACTCTTTATTTTGTACCAGTCATGTTCTAAAAGTTTTATATGCATTGCTTTATCTAATCATCAGCAAATACTGTGAACCGTACTATACAATATTACATGAGACTATATTATAGTATTATTAACTTGTTTTACAAGGGAGAAAATTGAGGCTTGGAAGAATATTACCTTGCCTCAGGTCACAAAGCTATAAAACACTCACAACTATGATGTTTTGCTGAATTATTACTAAAATATTTTTTAAAATAAGCATTAAATAGGAAGGCCAGTAGATTAATGGAATCCAGGCTGACTTCTGTTCACATCACTGACTGCATAGCCACTAAAAGTTATTTTACTGGGCACTCTTAGACTGCTGTTCAAACACCTTATATAAGTGCCTCAGCAAAGCTTATACAAATATCTTAATAGAACGAGTTACCTATGTGTCGATTGTAGTTTGAAGGTTATAAGTTTTAGGTAACAAAAATATCAACTGAATAAAGGCTTTGGACAGAAATAGAGAAGAGGGAGGAAAAGAGGGAGAAAGAGAGAGACTTTCCCTCACAAGAAATAAAAAGGAAAGAAGCCAGGCATGTCAATACATTTCCATCAATTTCAACTTGTGGGACTGTAAAAGCTTCATGCTGTTGCACAGATGTCTTTCCTGCCAAAATCCCTCTGTACCTTTGAAAGGGTGCTAATAAAGATACATCCAGCCCTCTACTTGAATTTTCATTTATGTAGCTGCTGTAAAACCTCAGAATTGTGAGGTGCCCCAATGCAATGCATTTTCTACACCGTGTCCCAAATTTTAGTAATGAAAATCCTGAGGAAACAGATTTCTTTCCTCATTACTGTGCACCCTTTGAAAATTATTAGTATCTGTAGTCTATCCCTTCCAGTGTAAATAAGGAATATCTCCTGACTTAAGACCCACATTTCTCTTTAGGATCATGCATATACCCTCTATCCAATGGTACTTATTTTGACACTATGAATATAATGATGCAAGCATAAGGAATGAAATACGAAATGGATTTTATTCTGAGATAAAAATGTGGCTTTATAAGGATATCCCTTGTAGCAATAGAGATGAAGGACTGGAAGAATTTATGTAACCTATGAAATAGATGTTGCCTATTTTCCTAGCTTCATGTTTAGTTACTTGCTCTCAAGTTAACGTTAAAGCCTACATAGTAATTATTTTGAGTGCTAATACTGGTACCTACAACTGATCAAATGATAATTAGGCATCTTTAGCAATTAATTTCTATTTTCACCCAAATATCTAGATATACTTTCTCTTGCTGCTATTGGACCTTTTCTCTCTTGCCAGTTTTCTTTCGAAATGAAGACTTGATCTTTTGATAAAGACAATTTAGTGCGATAACATTCCAGCTATATAAAATGAGATATTCCATCTCTTCTTAGGCCTTTTTTCTTGAACTTAGAAAACTAAAATACTTTTAATCTTTATCACAGGACCACATTGTCATCTTATTATTCTTTTCTCTTCATAAAAATTTGCCTATTGCACAGGAATGGTTTTGTTATGAGTATCAAGTAGGATTTTAAGACACCTATATTCTATTTAGAATAAGTGTATGCTTTTTAAAGAACATTAACAACATATATTAGAGAAATAAACACAAGAAAGCAGGTTAATTTTAATGCCTTGATCCCTGTCAACATTTTGTTGTATCTCTTTATTGCTTTTGTGTGTATATTTGGTTATGCACACATACTGATATGGTTAGGCTTTGTGTCCCCACCCAAATTTCATCAAGAATTATAATCTACATAATCCCCGTAATTTCCACGTGTCCAGAGACTAGGTGGAAGTAATTGGATCATGAGAGCAGTTTCCCTCATGCTCTTCTCGTGATAGTGATTGAGTTCTCACAAGATCTGATGGTTTTATAAGGGGCTCTTCCTCCTTTGCTTGGCACTTCTTCCTGCCGCCTTGTGAAGAAGGTGCCTTGCTTCCCATTCTCCTTCCATCATGATTGTAAGTTTCCTGAGACCTCCCCAACCATGCTGAACTGTGAGTCAATTAAACCTCTTTCCTTTATAAATTACCCAGTCTCAAGCAGTCTTCATAGTAGTGTGAAAAGAGACTACTACACATATATAATTATTGTTATGAGCTTATAAATATTATTTATTATTAAAATATGGACCTTAGTCTCCCCTTCCCTTCCTGTCATCCTCCCTTCTTTCTGGTTGCATAATATTTTACTGTATGAATATTTGACCTAACCTAAACTTAACGTTCATTGTTAAATATTTAAACCTTTTGAAGTTTTCACTGTCATTATAAGTCAAAACAAAATCCTCAGAGCTAATGCAAGTCTTTATACATACTCATGAGTATTTCCTCACAATAATGTTTAAGTCACTCTACCTCAACGTGACAGAAATATTTGAGGTTTGCATTTACATCTTTCTCTACATGAAAATTACTTTGGGCTGTTAAATACAGAGGAACAGTAATCTATACTTTTTTCCCTTCCAAATGGTTAACTACTTGATTTAGCATCATTTATTAATTAATCATTCTTTAATGACAGAAAAGAACATCTTTTGTTCTATATTAAATTCTTAAACATCCTTAGGTCTTCAGGGTGTATCTTCTACTATTTCATTTTTTTTTTCAAGTCTTGGGCTTGAAAATAGTGTTTTACTATTTTAGCTGTTATGAATTTAAGAGTATTTTGAGGCTTAGTTGCAACATACTCCCTCTTCATAGCTGTCCTTTTAAAAATTATCATGGATAATCATGTTTTTAATTTTCCTTATAAGCCTTAGGATAATTATTTTTAGGTTAACAATAAAATTCCATTAAGATTTTGATGAGAATTATACTACAACTATAAATAAATTTGGGTAGAATTTAAATATTTACAACACTTTATCTTCCCCCGGGGAAATTATCTATTTTTATCTATTTGGTTGTTCATTCTTGCTCTTCCTAAAATCTTATAATTGTCTCCATTTAAACCTTGCACATTCCTTAACTTTGTTTCTAAATAATTATTTTCATTGCATTATGTATGAGACAAAATATTCATTTTGTTATCTATTTATTGCTGCCATATAGGAATCTATTAATTTCTGTATATTTTCTTTGTGTATTCTACCCTTGTTATAATTCTTATTAGTTGTAATAGCTTTCAGTTTATTTTCTTGGGATTTCCATGTAAGCAAGTTATAATGATTCAGTTAGTTTTCTAATTACATCAGTTAGAGTTTCCAGGAAAACAAGAGTGATAATGGGAAAAATTCCTTTCCCTTTTGTTATTTCTGAATAGTGAGCAGCTAAAAACCAACTAGTATTATTCTGATGTCTTACCTTGAAAAAATATAAACAGTTAAATTAAGAAGTTTACATTTAAATTTTTTATTTTGTCAATATAAAGTCTTAGCTAGAATTTGTCAGAAATGTCTTTAGATTTAGAAAGACACTTTTAGAATTGAAAGGGAACTCCTAGGTCATATGGCCCAAAGTCTCCCTCTCTCTGTAAGTTTATGACTCGCTTCAAAAATACCGCGGAGACCCTCACGCAATCTGTGCCACCATCTACCGCCACATTTCTTGAAAGCATTTTCTTTATATTTGCTATTGATACAGGATGCTCTTATTTTTACTTGAGACACAGAACTGTACTTCATCAGGATATCTAGGTAAAGCTATTCTATGAACAGTAACAAAATGATAACATTATAAATTATGATTTAGTGTCTTCCCATGTGTGACACATCATGCTAAGAGCTGCAATACATTATTTTAATCCTCACAACAGCACATTTACACAATTTCTGTTTTTCTGATTTTACAAATAAAGAACCTATGACACAGAGAGATCAAGAACCACTCTGAAGGTTACATATAAGTAAGTGGCAGATCTGGAATTCATTTTAAGCACATCGCTAAATCCTTTACTCCTAAGCCCTGTGCTACAATTCCGCTTTAAGAGAACATTATTCCAGTTAGAATGGCTTACAATTCATTTTTTTCCCTTCCTTTATATCACGTTCTTCCTCCTGTATTGTGTGATACTAGTTAAGCCTTTCTCTCCCCTTACTTGGAATAGTCAACCACTTTCTGTTCTTTCTGACATACTACCTACCTTTAGTCTTATAACTTCTCATTCTCTCTCATGAGAAAGATAATGAGACACCCAAAACCCTTTTTCACCTATTCATGAGGAACCTCCTCTCCACATCCTCACCAATGCTTGTCATATTTTGTCTTTTTGATAATAGCCATCATAACAGATGTGGGGTGATATCACGTTGTAGTCTTGATTTGCATTTCCTTGGTATTATGCACCTTTCCATGTACCTGTTGGCCATTTGCAGGTCTCCTTTGAGGAAATGTATATTCAGGTCCTTTTCCCATTTTTAAATTGAGTTGTTTTTTTGCTTTTGATTTGAGTGAGTTCTTTATATATTTTGGATATTATCTCCTTATCAGATATTGGTTTCCAAATATTTTATTTAGGAGGTGTCTCTTTACATCATTGATTGTTTTCTTTGCTATACAGAAACTTTTTAGCTTAGCTTAATGTAGCTTCATTTTCTTTTTTTTGTTTTTGTAGCCTGAGCTTTTGGTGTGATGTCCAAAAATATCATTGCCAAGGCCAGTACAAGGAGCTTTTTCTTTTCTAAATCTCTGCTGACTCATCACCTACGAAAGTATCTTTATAATCAGCTATATCGACACATCACTCTAAACTATACATTGATCTAGAATCCTTTTTGGAGAAGAAAATGTATTTATTTCCTTGAAGACACTTTATTATAAGGTATTCCATTCTTTCAGAGTAAAGATCTATGCATGAATTCATGCTCTCCTATCTGCAATACATTTCCAAACATCCAAGGTGTCTCCTACAAAAATCAAATTTTTCCCAGGCGTTTTTTAAATCAGTACTTTTGAAAATGCTACAGACCTTTTTTGCTTCTGTAACTAAATAACTTTAAGCAGTAATTAAAACTACGTTTTTCATTCTTATATTGAGGCTTCAGATTAATTTAAAATTCTGAATGCTGCGCATTGCTGTGTTATGCTAGATGTTGTGATCATTCTAATATCACTGTAGGACCAGCTATTTCTAGCATGCTTGAGGTGTTCAGTACAGTAAAAAGAAAATATGACAAAATGCCCAAATCTCCGTGGTATTCTCTATCTCTTCGCCAATTAAGAAAATCAAATACCTGTAGCCCTTAATCCTTTAAGAGGTTAAAAATAATATATATATATATTATTTATACATATATATACACACACACATATGTGTTTAGGTATATACACACACACCTAAAAAATATAGTAAAGGTGAAATTTTGGTCAAACTTAACAGTAGTAGTTGATTCTCTATAATGTGCCTACACTTGTCATTGCATGCCTTTAATATATTTTTGGGTTTTCACAAGCAGGTAAGTCTAAATGTGTACGAACCACAGAACACATCTTAGGAATCTATTCTGCACTTTCCATGATTTCTTTCACTGAATTTAATAAATGTCTCCATTGCTTTTATGAATGAAGGCTTTCCATATAGATATATGGTAACACATATTTACAGTTTACTACTAATGTAGTGTATATCTAAATCAATTTTCCTTTTGCTGATTTAAAGAAATTGTCAAAAAAACTCTAAATTTTATACCAGTATTTTTCAATCTTCGGTCATCTGCAAATGTGTCTCATGTTTTCTTCCCACATGCTATACCACATTTATGAACACGACAATATATTCATACTACTGAATCCATTATTTACTTAACATTTTAACTTCTCACTCTTATTTGCTTAAAGTACAAAGAACCTTCTTTTCATGTCTACCAGTATGCCTATAGAGTGATTATGTATTTATTTTAATGTGAAAGAGGAATATGTAACTATTAGTATTATTCGTGGTATCTTTGATATACAAAAACATTTTATTCTGATCTACTATATCTACATTTTATTTTATAGCTTCTTAGCTCTCAGTGATAAAAAGGGTCTAATGTCTTATTGATTGGGCATACTGTCACCTACAGTTTATGATTATATATTTACATAACTGATTTTTAGATTTAAACATTTTAATGCATCTAGGATCTATTTAATATATATTATCTATTATAGACTAGGACTTCAATTTTGTTTTTTGCTTTTGACTGGATAGCCAAGTGAATAGCCAGTGTTTTAAGAAAAAAAATATTTACTTGCATGTCATTATCACTTTTATGCATTTTTATATAAAATTATATCTATACAAACACAGAAATATTTAAAGTTAAAGCACTACATAGATGTTATCTCATGCTCTTGGATGTCTTATGAAATTCACTATTAATGTATAAAATATTTACATTTCCATTTTTTAAAGAAGCTCAGTCTTCTCTGATTTGTCTTCAAGTTACTATGTTTTTCTCAGTTTGAATGAACTGACAATAATTTGTCTTATTAGATAAAACGGCACGTTATTTGTTTCTCCAGGAGACTATACAGCATTCACACTCCCTCTTAATGACGTTCCAATGAAGAGTAGACATTATATGGATTTTTCTGGTCCCGAATGGCCATCGTTCCAAATATTGGACCACCAACACCTGCATGTCCATAATCCTCTATGCTTTTTCTGCCTTTCATGGTTAGATGCAGGACTAATTTCACTTCTCTATGTGGGTCTCCAACTAGTTGTGAAGAACCTCTCTTCTCCAAGTTTTTTTCTCAACTCAAATCTCAATTCCTCCATTATTTCTCTCAAGACACTAGTCAGGTGACACTGATGACAAGATAGAAAAGTCATTTCAAGTAATCAAGGTTCAAGAGCAATTCTCATGCCTCAAAATTATCATATAAATTTTATGTTGAAGTCAACTTTCCTGGCCATTGTTAAAAATAAACAAGCAAAGAGGGAATAAAAACAGCAATAAAAATCATACTCTTTCAAGTCATCAGATGTGATGTTTCCCAAATTCAGATTTTACTCTCAAGATAGAAAAAAAAAAAAATGCCCAATTCTCTGTTTCTAATTTTACCTTTAAAATATTTATGTAAATTTATGGTTCTAAGAATTCCTGTAAATCTAAGAGAAACAATGCTAGGGGAAAAAACAATTTCAAGAATAGTTAAAATGGACACATAAATAACTTATATCATATACACCCTACACATACTTTTGAGACATAAATATTCGTATCTCATCAATAAAATGTATTGTGGTGGTTGAATTATTTTGGTAGACTGAAAGAATGATCAAAAGTTAACATACATCCAATAAACAGCACATATTAATCTCTAAAAGGTGCTCAAGGCTCAGCCCTAACCTCTACAATGCTTGCCCTAGAAAGCACAGTGAATTTATAGGAAGCTCAATTGATGGGTACTTCCAGAACATGGTAGTTTTCTTTGGTAACAAGTGCCACAGTTCTAATTAAACAATTATCTGAATCATTATCTGTTTCTTGTTCTCCCCATTCCTTGAGAGTATTTACCCTTATGGAAGACAAAGACCTTGCTCATCATTGTTTCACCACTGGATACCACTCTATTGGGAATAGAATAGGAATTGATCAGTATTCATTGAAGAAATGGGGATGCCAGGAAATGGATAAAATGGAATAAACTAAGGGAACAGATTTCTTTGACCCGCTCCTCATCCACAAAGTTAGTGTGGCCAGAAAGATTCACAGTATTTGGGAGTTTTTCTTGTCCTGGGTAGGTCTGTGATGGGCTGCTTTAAGCACCAGGGCAAATACTTTTTCTCACCTTTTCTTTTCCTTGGCACACTTTTTTGGGGATTTCCTTCCTCAACACTGTAATGTAGGAGAAAGCAAGCTATCATTTGGATGGAAGATCAAAGGTAAAGGGACCAAAGACGTCATTTAGGAAGCTGCTCACTCTGTTTTCCTTAGGCCTTAGTTCCTGACAACCTAGGCAACATAAACTATGATGCCCCAGATTCAAACTTTGCAAGACATAACTAGGATTTGTCATTTTAAAGAGGCAGATTCTGCCCTGCCTTTTCCTTAGCTCCTCTCCCCTCAGGAACCAGTAAATTGCTACTAGGCAGAAGGATCTCCTAGGCTTGGAAACATACTCCCTTAGGCATCATCTTACTGTCAATATTTGTCACTGAAGACTCAAGTACAGATGTCTTCTAGAAGACATAAATACAAATGTTTAAAAATCCCAATTTCCACCACTGCTCCATTGCAAGCTTACTTCTCATAAAAATAAATTTCTAAATATTTACATAAAGGAAATTATTTTATTTATTTAGAACACAATGAAAGTTCTGAAATTGTTTTCATGCATGTTAATTTTCTTCCTTTTTGTATTATTCCTCTGTATATTATATTTTTTCCCTATATTACATTCTTTCTCAGTGTATTATTCTTTCTTATATTATATTCTTCCTCTCTTTATTGTATTCTGCTTTGTATTATAAGCGCAGTGCCTGTAGCAAGGACAGTCACCCGAGGAGTGTCTTACTTTTTGGAAGGCAAATGTGGTTCCTTTGTTCCTGGGGGATTTGCATACATGGGCAGTACAAAACTGCAAATATAGAAAGGCAAAACAAAATTCCTTAATGTTAGTTCTAGAGGGTAGTTTTCACAAAACTTGTAAAAGGCGAATTTTTGAAAGTATCATATGCAATTAAGATAATACTTCAGTGTACCTATTGAGTTATTAATGAACTCCCAGTGGGGCATTATTAAGTTCACAGTTAGCAGTAATTTCACTCTTAGTTCTTATTAAGCTTTATTGATATGGATCCCCCAAAAGGGAAAATCGTTGAAGAAACATTTCAGGCTCATTCTTTGAAACATCACTCCCTTCGATTTATACTTATCTCCTCTCTAGATATCATCTCTGCTCACATAGGATGGTTGGGCAGCAATTCTAATTTGGGGGTAATTTAATTTTTATTAATTCATTCCAAACTGCTGAGGAATAACTAATAATCTTGAATTAGCTTAAAATCTGGAGTTTTACACAACTTTAACTTTCTCATGATGGAGATTATCATCAATTATTGCAACTCTTTTTTTCTTCGCTTTTCATCTCTCTAATTACATAACGTCAAACACCTTCAAACATTCTGTGAGTGGTTTGTAACCATTTTCTTGAAATTCAAGTAGTTTTGTGTGTGGACTGCAAGTTACATTTGTTATAGCACATGTTTAAAAGAATGCTGATTGCTTTACTAAATCTTTATATGTAGTAGGTATTGTTATATGTGGTACTTTATATATACAATCTCATAAATTTTTGCAACAACCTGTTATAGATAGAAATATTATTATCATATTCACTGCTTGTGCCCATCTAGCATACATATACTTTTCTCTTTGTTACAGTTCTTACGTTTGCCTGAGGAGCCACCTTTTCTCATCCCTGAATTCCTGTGGTTTAGGGAGACATGGCTGTACTTCAGAATCCAGATGTTGGTCCATGTGACACAAAGTTGATCAATCAGAACACAGGATTCCTTTAGCCTCAAGAGAAGTTATATGGCCTGATCCAGGCCAATATGAACAAGTGAATTGCAATATCAAGGTGTGGTCAGAATTTCTAGATGAAAGAAACTTTTTTAAAAATAAAATGTCTGAGAGAAAACCATATAAGTCTATAGTTGATGATGATGATGATCATGATGATGATTTTGCCAAGTGACAGTGGGGAAACCTAGTTATCTTACACACCTCATAGTTTGAAAATATTAGGCTCAGGACTAGAGAGAGAATATCACTTAGAACTTGTCTCATCCTGTTTTTTTATGGAACACAGAAAATAAGGAAAAAGCTGCAACTTTTGTCTTATGGTTAATAGCTGCTAAAATAGCAATAACATGTGACTCTCATCAAGCTAGACAAACTCCCCAGGACTGTTTCTTTAACCAGAAAAATGAGGCTAATCTTAAATCTTATGATCCCAAGATACATCACAGGGTTAAGATGAAATACCTACAAAATGAACGTTGCGCATGCCATACTAATATACACGTTGCATATGCCATATTGATATACATTGCTATTTTGTCTGGTGCTATTTGCTTAAATAGACATCCTAGTTATAAGTACGGGAGGGGTTGCGTGTGTGTGTGCGGTATACAACGAGGCTTTCTGAGACCAACTGTAGATTAGATAAATACTTTCTTCTGTATTCCCACAGCATTCAATGACATAGTACAGTGGAGGCCTTTCTATCCCAAGATGGTATCCCAGAAACCATCAGCATACACTTACCTAGAGGAGCAGAGAAAAGCAAAGGAGAAATGTAAATTTTATGACCTCTCAGCCTCCTTCCTAAGCTTAATTGTCTATGAACTCTCACTGGTCAGTAACCTAGGATTAATCCCTATAGACAACCATATATTATGAAACAAAAACTAAACAGACTAAAAATTTCTATTAATATTTTTTATATTGATTAAATACGATCCTAGACTTCTTCCAGGCCCCAAGGGCCAGCATCTCATACACAGAAGTTTGGCTTACCAAACACAAAAGGTTGAATTTTGAGGCATTTTGCTAGCAATATAAATGTCAAATCTCTGTAGAGCAGGATTTCTCAAACTTGGTGATGTTGACATTTGGGCTAGGTAATGATTTGTTGTGGGGGCTACAAGAGCCATCCAGGGCAATGTCGGCTCTGAGGCAGTAACCTAGCCTCTGTCTACTAGATGCCAGTAGCATATTCCCCAGTTGTCAAAACCAGATAGTTCTCCCAGCAATGCAAAATATCACCTCATGTGCGTGTGGTATTGGGGGTGGAGGAACATTGTCACAGTTGGGGACTACCAGGCTGGAGGTCGGTCTGTGCAAAAGGGGAATCTCAACCATCACTCTGTAGTCACAAAATGAAAATAAAAGAAAAAGCTATTTTTAGCATTTTGTATTCTCTCTATACTTTTCACATTTTACTTTCTACTTGCCAAACGTTCCCCATTATCAGAGCTCCCTGTGTTTCCTAGCCACCTTCAATCATCCGCTGTCTCAGTAGAATGCACAATGACAACACCGCTGCAGTGCTGAGTCCATCACATGGACACAGCCAGGAACTTCTTAAAGTGAAAAGGCATTTTTCCAGGAGAGAATGAAATTAAATCCACCTGATTTTCTGAGCACCATCACTACTTGTATGTTTAGTAAAAAAAAAAAAAAAAAAAAAAAAAAAAAATTGATTATTCAGAAAGGTTGAAAATGGAGAGTTATGGTTTATTGAATATTCAAGTAAACTACATGGTATGCTGTATGGCAGTTCCAATTTTCAAAAAGTTAGTGAACAATAAAGTGCACTTCACAGAAATGCTATGGAACATGGTGAAATCTTCACTTAATGATTCAGAAGCCACTTTCAGCATCAAGTGAGCCTTGGACATGTTCATTCCCATTGTAAAAGACCACAGATGGAGATGTTCCAGAAGGTGAAATTAAATCTGTGTTGATCCTTTGATTCCCTGAAAGAGGCTTACTTGACAAAAAATTTTTATTTAGTTCTTTTATTCGTATAAAAAGGAGGTAAGCTATGCTTTCTTTTTTCAACCTTTGATATGCCTCATAGTCTAAGAAAATGAGCATTTAGAGTTTCTTACTATCAAAGATTTACATGATTTCTGCATGGTAAATAATTCCTTACCATTTAATTCAGATAATACAATACCCCATCAGTAGCATATGATAACCTTTTTTTTTCCTTTTTAAAATTTATACATTTGAGGCACTACAGATACAGTAATTAATGAGGTAGGCCAGCTCTACATGTGCTTGTGAGTACCCAGGAAATATTTAAATAATGAATAAATAACTTCATGAGTGTATTTATGTTTTGTCACTCATCAAGTAAGGAATACAATATGTAGCATGAACAAAGCTTATTTGGCCCATAATCCCTTTCCCCCTAGAATATATATTTTAATTTCACATGGTTATTGTTTCTCAGTAACCACATTGTTGGAGGGGCACCAGTCTAAATAAAACACTAAAAGGTCATTGAAGAAAGAACAGCTCTTTAAAACTGGGAAGTTTAGGAAACTTATGAGCAAGAGGTGTTGTTTAAGCTAATCAGGAGAGAGGAGGCTGATTTCCTTTAGCAAAAGAGCAAATGAAAGCCTTTCCCAATGACGAGAGATGGTAAAAGCAAATTCATAAAGTAATGAAGTAGGCATCCTTTGAAGAAATGAGAGACACTTTCTTAGCTTGAATGGTAGAGTCCATTGTCCCACCTGATTTATAGCTGGAGAAAAGGATGTGGCAACATGATAAACAAAATTAATTCCCGTCTAAATTTACTTTGTTTCTTCTCCTATTATAATAATTACTTTTCTGGACTAATAAAACATACAGAATAGGCCAGGCGCAGTGGCTCACACCTGTAATCCCAGCATGTCGGGGGCTGAGATGGGTGGATCACGAGGTCAAGAGATCGAGACCATCCTGGCCAACATGGTAAAACCCCATCTTTACTAAAAATACAAAAATTAGCTGGGCATGGTGGCGCACACCAGTAGTCCCAGCTACTCGGGAGGCTGAGGCAGGAGAATGGCGTAAACCCAGGAGGCGGAGCCTGCAGTGAGCTGAGATCGGGCCACTGCACTCCAGCCTGGGCGACAGAGCAAGACTCCATCTCAAAAAATAAAATAAAAATAAAATATACAGAATATTTATAACATATGTTACTGCACTCTTAGAAGAACAGATAAGAGATGCACAGACACCTCAACAACTACTGAGACCCAAATACCTCTAACGTAATATCTAAGAGGCCCTTCGATGAAGATACCGGCATCACTCCCCAAGGATTCGATTAGACAAAGTGTCGTTGATTGTTCAACGAGGGCCTTGTGACAAAAGGTTTTCATGGTTCCATCTGACATTTGAAGCAGTTCACTCCCTGCTGTTAGAGGGAGTAAGAGCTTTGCTCACTTTGGTATAAGAATCACTCCTGCCTACAGATCACAGATCTTGGTGGAAGAAGCAAAGCTGAGCATTTGTCTTTCTATATTTTTTTCTCAGTCCTTCTTCCTAGCTCCTGGATGAATATATGAGAATAGAAAATGGAAAATAAATAATAAAGCTTTGAAACGGAAAGTCTTAGCCTTAGATTCACAATGCTAGTGAAGTTTATTCAGGACTAATAGATCTTGATATAATTCCACGTGCACGCGTGTGTGTGTGCATATGTGTGTGTGTGAAGAAATATTTCCTGTAACATTTCCAAGGTATTTTCAGGCTGGGGTAGCCTGGCAGGTTCCCTTCATTGCACATTGTTGGAAATACTGATTTGTTTTATAATCTAACATTTTCAATATTCCTTCCCTACATCCAGAAACTGACTTTTGCTATCACATCACCTGCCACCATATCATCTTCCAATTACTATGATTGAATCTTTTTCGCATGTAATTGCATTTTAGGTTGACTGCTTCCTGGGGAGATTAAGGGAGAGAGAGAGAATGTCATCAATGCCAACACTACTAGCTGTATCTTAACAAGTTTGCTTCAGGGAAGATTTTGAGATAGAGCTACTAATCCTCTCCATTGGCCATTAACCTTTTGAGACAGAGGCTCACACTGTTACCTGGGCTGTAGTGCAATGGCACAATCTCAGCTCACTGCAACCTCTGCCTCCCAGGTTTATGTGACTCTCCTGCCTCTGCCTCCCAAGTAGCTGGGATTACAGGTGCACACCACCACACCCGGCTAATATTCTGTATTTTTAGTAGAGACGGGGTTTCACTATGTTGGCCACACTGGTCTCAAACTCCTGACCTCATGATTTGCCTGCCTCAGGCTCCCAAAGTGCTGGGATTACAGGCGTGAGCCACCATGTCCAGCCCATAAGCCATGAGTTCTTATTAACGGTAAATCTTGACTGGACTTGGGAATTTTGTTCTCTTCCTGATCGTGGCCTTTAGACTCAAGGTTATGAGGGACATTTTGGTCAGGACAAGGTAGCTCAATGGGTCAAAGATGGAATGGTAATGCTAACATAACAGAGTCAGATCTCTACTTTTATGGAAGAAAACAATGCTCAGAGAGAAAAAGTAATTTATCAAAAGCCACATTGCCATAGAGTTAATGAGAAACAACTCGAATCACATCTCTTGACTAGGTCGTGTGATGTTTCCAAAAATGTATACTGCGCTGCCAATATGTTTTGTCCCTCTGTATATTCGATTTCAAAACTTTAAAATGACTCATTTTGATGATTAAGCTATACCAATTATTTACTGGTTTGATTGCAAAAATAGAAAATAAAAATAACAATTGCTTGAAAATGTGTTTTTGTCTTTCTCACAGAAAGTAAGTTGACAGGTAAAGAATTCAGAGCTGGTATGGAAGTTCCAGTCACCAAGGACCCAGGCTACTTCTGCAGTGCTGTCCCAGAATGTCAATTCCATTATGAATGTTGTTCATAGTTTCAGACGTTTGCTGAAGCTTCAGCAATCATGAGCTCATCTCAAGCAGTAAGAAAGGGGATATGGAAAAAGACAAATGGGCAGTTGTTTTTGTTGGGTGAAGTCTTTCCATGTTACCTTCCCAGCTTGGCATACAACACTTCCACCTATATATCATTGTCCAAAATAGTCACATGAATCACACCTAGTTGCAAGAACAGATTTTTGAAAAATGTAATTTTTTAGCCAGTATACTGTTACCTCGAATCAAGCTTAGTTCTTTGACTAAGAAAGACTAAGGAATAGAGAAGGAATGGACATTTTCTGCCACAATCATGAAGGATGGATAAGAGTGGATCATGTGCAGCTCTAGGCTAGAGAACTTGTAAACAGATATAGCTGACCATTTGTGTGTGGCTAAATCAATTTTTGAAGTATTTGTGTAGAAGGCAAAGAAGAAAAAGTAAGCAGGCAATAATTCTCTAGTAGGATATCAATTTTATGTTGACCACAGGCAGCAAATGATGTCAAAAATACAATTCCATTAGGGTCACCTAGCAATGACCCCAAATAGTGCTTCTGTTTCCATGAAAGCATCCCAGCTACTAAACTGGTACACTCCTAATGGTACTGTCTTTATAACATACCAACTCTGCTATGAACATCCACGAACATGTACTAAACATGTTCAACTTTCTCCTACCAAAGACTCACTTGAATTTTTAACATGAGCAAGTTTAAGAATCTTTCAGAAAGCAACATTTTCTCCCAACTTCAGCTTAAAAGCAACTGTATGATAGTTTATTGAGGCTCCTATGCTCTTTTCTGCCATAATGTTTCTCCATGGATTGGAAAGATAGATCCCTTAACCTGCTCCAGTTTGAGCAATTAAGAAGTCTGGGTCAGGTGTGGTGGCTCACGCCTGTAAATCACCTAAGGTCAGGAGTTCAACACCAGCCTGGTCAACATGGCAAAACCCCATCTTTACTAAAACATGAAAAAATTAGCTGGGCGTGGTGGTGGGTGCCTGTAATCCCAGCTACTTGGGAGGCTGAGGCAAGAGAATCACTGAACGTGGGAGGCAGAGGTTGCAGTGAACACAGATCACACCACTGCACTCCAGCCTAGGTGACAGAGCAAGATTCCATTTCAAAAAAAAAAAAAAAAAGGAAGTCTGATTTTTAAAATTTTTCTGCTACTAAGGGCAGAAAAATACCTAGAGCTGTAAAGCATAATCTCAAATAAGAACCCATGAGATTCTAAATGTCATCATGATCAGACCTTGCATCCTGGAGCAATGAACTAAGTGTATTAGGTGTCTGGCTTCCAGCAGTCAAACTTGAGTCATGTTTATGTTCATGCATAGAAAATGAATAGCAAGAATAAAAAGATAATTTCCCAGCTAAAATATCAAGCAAAATGATGAGATGCATTTTATTTTTTACATGAATGGCTACATTCTGAAAAACAAGTGTTGCAATCAAATTTTAAATGGACTCTGGAAGATCAATACTTCACACCCACCAGTTTTTTAAAGTAAAGGGACCCATATAAATATTATTAATTAATTTTGAACTCTTCTAGTCTTTTATTGGCCATAGTTTACCTTTCTCTCTCTAAAATTATAGTGTGTGTTTCCTACTTGAAATAATTCTATTTCCCCAGGCTGGCACTACTATGCCACAGAAAAGGTCTACTTTTCATTCTGATCTTAATCTATTACCAAACAAATCAATAAGCATATTAAAAAGCTTTGACTTCACTTCTCATAGATAATTCACTTAAAATTTTCCAAATTTGAAAATCGATCATTGGGGTTAGGCAAACAATATTGAAAGTAAAACAAACAAAAAAAGTCAAAAGATCCCAAACTAGTTTCTTTTAGATTCGAAACCAATGCATTTGTACATGTCTCATTTATGGGTGTGTAGTATACACATAAAATTTACAATTATACTCTATGTATTACTAATTACAAAAATATTGTACATGTTATGTATAACTTTTAAAATGCACCTTCCCAGTTAGTATTAAGAGAAAAAATAAAACCAAAACGTTTATATATCCTAAGGACTATCCTAACTAGAAGTTTTGCTAAATACTAACAAAGAGTAGAAAGCAGCTACTTTGAATTTAGCAGATATTGCTAAACAGGAAAGTGGATGCTCAACTATTAACTTAAATTTACATAAGATACAGCTCTGTCATTCGGGTTATTAGGATTAGATGCTATCAATCATTTTCTTTGTAGTGGTGGGAAATCGATCCACATTAACTCGTCTGATCTTTTCTCTGCCCAGTCTGTTTCCTGAACACTTCATTGGAGTCATCTTGCGGAAGATGTTAGAAACTCTAAGAGATGTAATCTCTCTTCTCCAGGTGTTTAGGGAAGAGAAAGGTGTGACCCTGTCAATACAGAGTAAATGAGGTTGCTGTCTAGAACTGTGAATGGAAGACTCTCTCTCCATATATATCCTTCCACCTTTCTGGAAGAAGAGTGTTAGACATTACTTTTTAGTAGAATGAGTTGTTTTTAAGAAAGACATCATGCCAGTTTGGGGACGTTTTCAGCTACTAGTCAAGAGCTCATGATTCTGGCCACTGGCCACCTTTACAGAATTTCTATAAAGTAGAATATTTAAATAACTGAAATTTACTCAACTTTTAAAAATAGATTTGTGTGTACCTTGTTCTCAGTATCTCAGGGACATGGTGTCCAAATGATTTCTTAACAAATATAGTTCATTGGCTATGAGAATAAATGGAGAAACATCACAGCAGTGAGACAGGGAGATATATGATTGGCCATGAAGAGATTAACAAAGTGAAAGAAGTAGAAGGAAAAGAGACTAAGGAGGAGGAAGGAGAAGCAGAGGGGAGGGGGCAACTCAAATGGTTTCTCACAATAACAACACATTTATCTTGAAATATTTAAATTTTTGTTAATAAGAACACTTAAAATTCCCCATAATATGAGTGGTAGTAGCTAACTCAGTCCTTTCCCTCACCCCACATAGCCCAGGAAATAGTAAAAGCTCATACATAAAACAACACAATGAGAAGCAAAATGCCTAGGCATTTCCAAGCATTATCATTCATTCAACCTCCGGTTCATACTCCCATGAAGTTGACAAACCTTCGGGGTTTCATACATGACTAGGGTTTATCGCAGCATGCTTTCTGGAGCATGGCAATTAACACAATAGGGGGGATTTTCAATGTACTGCTCTATGCCTGAGTGCCACACATTTGACCGCTGTTGATCTACTTACAAATCAGTGTTTCTGTGCAGAGTTATGGTAATAGATGGTACTTTCAGAAAGGTAATTTTGAATCTTAACAAAGTACCAGAGCAGCAGCCTATTTTGGGATAGAAATCACTGGGCCTATTATTATTTAAGTTCACTTAAGGCCCTAGGCAGTTTGAACCACCTGAGTAACCTTCCCAAATAGCCCATCTTCACAGCCCACCAGTACCTCTGAGCTATTTCCAGTGTGATTTTCCTTGGCTCCCAGGCTGTCCTGCTCCTGTTTGCTTTGCAGCAGTAAAAAAGATTCTGATTTTCTATTCTGTTTCCTGACACCGCACAGAACAAATTATAATTAGAAAACCACCTGAGGGGAAGGTGACAATTCAGTTGTCAATTTTCATGGATAAATCCCAATTCTATCAACAGAAGCAAAGCAAGCCTCTCAGCCTCAAAATAGACACTCAGGAGATGGTCTAGTTAGCTGGTTCACTGCCCTGAGAAGAAAAGCAATCGCAAAGATGACAGCAACTACAACAGAAAATGTGAACAAAAAAGAGAGCCCTCTCACTGTAAATATTTTTACTGCCAACAGGTCTCTAATATGGGTATAGAGTGATGTGAAACAGTCATTTTGCAAAATATCCCTTCTAAAGCTGATGAAAAGCTGTCATGTCACAATATGGAATGTAGCCCAACAGGGCACCCAGAGATAAAGGAGTGTAAGTCTTCAAAAGGTAGAAAATAAATAAATGTGCAGCTTGTGGTGAGAACGGATTAACTCAGAATGGATTAAGAAGACATTATAATCTTATTTTTAGTCATCTGGATGCAAGCTCTAAAAATTTGTTATGCAAAAGGATGTTTTTAAATCTCAGATTATTTTTTCCCCAAACAAGCAATCTTGATTTTATGCATACCTCTATGAAAGACATACGAGGGGAGTGGGATGAAACCAAAAATAAGGAAAATGTTCTAAGTTTTGTTTTTGAGACTCTTCTTGCTATGTTTCCGAGTAAGCAGGGAGTGAGTTAGGAAGGCAATCTCTGCTGTAGTGCATTCCTGAACAATGCATCCCACATTTCTATTTTTATGTTTTTCTGAGACAGAGCTACGCTCTTGCCCAGGCTGTACTGTAGTGGGGCAATCTCAGTTCACTGCAACCTCTGCCTCCTGGGTTCAAGCGATTCTCCTGCCTCAACTTCCTGAGTAGCTGGAATTACAAGTGTGAGCCACCATGCCTGTCTAATTTTTGTATTTTTAGTAGAGACAGGGTTTCACCACACTGGTGATCCACCCACCTCGGCCTCCCAAAGTGCTAAGATTACAGGTGTGAGCCACCGTGCCCGGCCCCACTTTCTTAAAAAGAGTACACAGAAGCCAGTCAGGATGCATAGTCAATTGCAAGCCACGATTCCAGTACTCTGACCGCCCCGTCATTGGTCATCCTCATCAAGGCAAATTAAAGAACTGCAGAATGCATTTAAACATTCCCAACACACATTACTGTGAAAATAAATAGAAGTGAATTTTAATGGAGAAGGGAAGAAATGAAAGGAGCAGAAGATGGATACATTATTTGCATGAACCGTGCATTTACTACTGACATGTTCAAAGATGACATGCTTCTGATTATAGTGATTCTAATTTACCAATTTCACTGTAAGTAAGGGTGCATAATTTCCATACGTGTCTCAACAGGGAAAAGGAGACCTTTTCAAAAATTCTCAGGAATGCTTGTTTTATAGCTGCCAGGTTGTTCCCACCCTGATATTCAAGGTTAAATAGATTCCCCTCCCCATAAGAAAGTGCCTGTTAAGAGCTTATTAGTTGTTTTCACCATTTGCTTTTTATTAGACATAAAAGATAACTATTCTTTTTGAAAAGTTATTTGTGTCTGATGGGAGGTATCTACCCCGACAGATGTTTGTTAAATAATATGTGCTAGATGCAGAAAATGTTCTTTTCCTATTTTCAACAACTTAAAATGTTAGCACTGAAATATCTTTTGCTAACAAGTATTTTCAAAGTAGAATAAAGTTAGGTAATTACTGTGTAGGTAAGTCAGCCAAATTTTTCAGAGCATTTTACCACCATATTTTGCAAAAGAGAGCCAACCTGGTAAAAGCTACAGTTTTATAAAATTAGTTCATACCATTTGAAGAGCTAATCATATTAAAACACAGATAAAAATATTTTAATTAATTTTAATATTTGTCTTAGTAGTCATTTTATCTTTCAGAATTAGGGTTTCTTAAAAATCTTTTTTTGACAACCTATAACTTTATTACATACAGTTCTCATTGCATTTCTAATCATTAATCTTCAAAATGTATGTAATACATTCATTCTTAGAGCTTTTTGCCTCTTTTGTCATGACAAATAAACATAGGTTTTGGGCAAAATGCAGTAAATACATCAGGATGCCTGCCAAGACGTCTGCAAATAGGCTGCTACCAGCCACCTTTCCAGCCAGGCACAGCCACAGCTACAGGTGAACCACTGCTTATCAAGTTCAGGTTTGGTTACTGTCTTAGTCTGTCTTCTGCTGCTATTAACAGAACAACACAGACTGAGTAATTTATAAAGAAAATAGGTTTATTTGGTCCTCAGTTTTGGAGGCTGGAAAGTAACACAGCATAGTGCCAGCATTTGGTCATGGCAACCCTTGGCAAAAGGAAGGACGGTGAAAGTGAGCATATGAGACAGCGAGAGCAACAGGGGTGAACTCTCTTTTGTAATATGTTCTCATGATAACTAGCCCACTCCTTCCATAATGACTTTCCCCCATTCACGAGAGCTCTGCTCTCATGACCTAATCACCTCTTATGAGGCCCCGCCTTGCAATATGTTGCATTGGGGATTAAGTTTCCAACACATGGATTTGGGGGCCACATTCAAACCATAGCCGTCACTATGTATTGGCACTGTTTTCAGCTTTATCCCTAAAATCCACCTCTGCTTCCTCATTGATATTTGCACTATAGTAACCCCCAGTGGCTTTGCATCTACAGATGTGTAATATATGTTCAGTTCCTCTTTGAGAATGAGTTAATCTTTCAATTAGACTAAGAGGGAGATAGAAAATCTAAATTAGGAGGAAGGGGGGATAATGTTGGAACCTTGGTTGTAAGAATCTATGGTGGAATTTGGTTCACCAATATATTAGAATGGGGCATAGGTTTCACTGAAGCATAGATATCTCATAACTTCATGAGTTATGAATGTTTTTATACATTCGTTAACAAATTCATGTGGCAGGTAAAGTACCATAAACACAATGCCTTAAGGGGTAGATGGATGGATGAATGGATGGATGGATGAATGGATGGATGGAAGGATGGCTGAAAAAACATCTCAGAGAATCTAAAACCACAGCAAAAGTCAATGGTTCTGCTTTCTATCAGTGAATATGGGACTCATGGTCAATTAGTCACTTTCTTTTAATGGAATCTGCCATAGGAGGATACATTGAGTTATTGGACCAACTTTAAATGAGTGTTCCTAGCAGTCACAGAAAGTTCTCATGATAACACTCTTTCAATTATAGTTCAACAAACAATTATTGAAATCTATATATGTCAAGAATCCTGCTAGGGTCAGAGGCACCATGATGGATAAGGAGATTATTGACTGGATTTGGAGAAAGAAGTTAGAAGAAAAAAAAAACCACAATAATAAAGTGTGGTAAGTGATGGGATACAGATAAGTGCAGGATGCTAGTGGGGACATGTGAAAGCTGTGACAGAGCTTGGTGACAACTTAGGATTCCCTTTAACTTGAATTTCATAATTCCAACCTCTCTAACAAATAAAAGCTATTCTCTAGAAAATTATAAAGTAACCTTGCTATGTTCCATGTGTAAAACTGTCTCCAGACAGGCAGAACGTTATGAGATTTTTAAAACTGTTATGGGTCAAACACTTTCAATCCAAGTAATTTAAGGATTTGTGATTTTTGTTGGTTTCACAAATGGAAAATGGCCTTTGATCCACATTTGTTATTTAAAATGACTGCATGTTTAATGTAGAATATATTTTTGGCAATATATATAACTATATGCAGTAAAATTGGGGTATAATCTTGTATAATTTGCTCATGGAGTTGATTATTACATAGATCTTACCATGTTCACAAGAAAGTATAAATGCCTGATACAAAATGTTTTTGTATCGACCTAAGGGGATTATTTCTATAGCAAGTT
Organism: Rhinopithecus roxellana; assembly: GCF_007565055.1. Taxonomy (NCBI): domain Eukaryota; kingdom Metazoa; phylum Chordata; class Mammalia; order Primates; family Cercopithecidae; genus Rhinopithecus; species Rhinopithecus roxellana. Next base: position 87,711,980 of record NC_044549.1, on the reverse strand, counting down.
TATTGTTCAATCCTTTAGAAAACATTAAAATTAACATTGGCTATACTTATGATAGAGAGCGGGTACCCCAAATTTTCCCAGCTTCTCACTCCCTAAAAATATTATGTAAATTAAGGTAGAGTTGCACAGTTACATCTAATGTGGATTTGGGAGACAAATTTTAGATAGGAAACTTTAGTCTCCTATACATCTCTATTTTTCCATAATTCACTAATAAGTTTTTGCTTTTGTTTTAGGCTTTCTGGTACATGAATATTTCAGTCACTGTGTAAACCAGCTTTTTGTAATACTCAGGATTACCTCATTTTTCTAATTTTCCTCCTGAAGACAAATGTCTCAAATGTCTTCAGTTTTCTTAATATTCTGAGACTTTTTGTGCTTGTTTATTTTATCTCTCAATCTCCGAGGATTTATTTGTAGGACTGCGAGAAAAAAAAAGTCATCATCTGCTGCATTAATGAAAGATTGTCATCTCTAGAAAACCTTACAAGGAAAAGCCATATTAAATCAAAGCAAGACAAATACCATGCAAACACATATTACAATGGGAGGAAATGAGCTATGTAAATCAGAAGCGCCCATAATTTTGAAATATGAGCTGAAGTCATCTTCTAAGATATTGACCTGATTTTGTTCTATGTTGAACAAACCTAATATGGATTCATCTATAAAATAATCAACAGGGTTTGTATGGATGCCTAATTTCCAATTCTAACTGGAACAGAGGAAGAGCTCACAGAAACAATTAGGCTAACCCTTTAATATACAGGATTTGACATAACATGAGTTACTACAAGGAAATATCCAGTCCTACATTATGAATGTTAGAGCACATTTCAAACAATTCATTCAAAGTACTCACTTTATAGCTCAAACATCTAATGATCAAAAGTGTCAAGTAATATATTTGAGAGTGTAATTGTGTTGTTTGTTCTGCTAATGTTATCACAAGCACTTTGTGAAGTTTACAAGGTATATGGACTATGAGTCTAGTCATGTATGTGAAATCTCAAGAAGGCATCATGAACTGCAATGACCCAGCAAGAACAGATCATTGATACCCAGCAGGTATACAGTTTCCAGTAGAGCATGTTCATTAAAATCATCATGCAATTTTTTTTTTCAAGGGATCAGTTTTGAAAAGGCCCAGGGAGGTAAAAAGAAATTGCAGACAAAAACCCATCTCATAAAAATATGAATGTATCATATGGGAAAACAATACTGATGAACATTCAATAAAATGTGGAAGGAAAAGCAAACAGAGTATTGGAATGCCAGAATAATCTGATTGGTCACACACACACACATGCACTCATTTCTAAAAAGGGGTAAAAGGTATAAAGGACAGAAAAGAACTGGAAAATTTAACTGATTTTTAAAATGAGAATTCTGTAGGAAATTTGTTGCTATGCTTTAAACCCAAGAAATTAGAAGGCTCCTAGTTAATTAAAAGAGAGAAAATAGAGATTAACTACTATTTTAAGGCAAGTCAAGATATGCTTTATAAATGTCACACTTCCAAAATGTAAGTGTAACCACCTAGGTAGGATACAGTGTAAATAAATGTGGAAAGATTTTGGAAGGTGAGGATATTGATGTTCTTGTGATTGAAAAAACAAAACAAAATAAAATAAAACCTCATTCAGTTTTTTGATTCTCAGTGTTTTCAGATCTAAAAAGACAAAAACATTCTGTAGGAAGTTTCCAAAGGCACTGGCCCATTGTCTTCTAAGATAACATCAAAACCATGTGAAAAGGGGTGAATTTTATCTCACTACTAGAAAGGAGGAATCAGATCAGTTTTTAATTACTTTCTTTGGGTCTTTTTTTTTTGCAGAAATTGGAAAGATTGAGCCTCCCATTTTCAAATTAACCACATATAATGCTACTTTCTGCTATATCAACAGCAAACTATTATTTTCTGTAACTTTTTTTTACAGGAAAGTACTAAAGGACATACTAAATTTTATTCTTTCTCTAAAAAGGATTTTAGATGATGGTGAAGTTTCTTATTTTTTTTTTCCATTTTTCCAGTTATACCTATTTATTTTGGGACAGGGTCTCATGCTGTTGCCCAGGCTGAAGGGTAGTGGTGTGACCACAGCTCACTCTAGACTCAACCTCCGGGGCAAAAGGATCTTCCTACCTCAGCCTCCTGAGTAACTGGGACTACAGATGCATACCACCACGTCCAGCTAATTTTTATTTTTTATTTTTTGTAGAGACAGGGTCTCACTATGATGCCCCAGGTTGGTCTCTAACTCCTGGGTTCAAGTGATCCTCCCACCTTGCCCTCCCAAAGTACTCGGATTACAGGCATAAGCCACCACACCCAGCTTTCTTATGGGTTTTTATAAATAATTACGCATATAAAAAATATTTTTCCCTTTGGCAGAAATTATTCTTCCATTTTCGTAATTCCCAGTAATAGTTCAGGAGTTTTCTGTACTCATAAATAATTTTTTACAAAGCCCACGCTCCCCCCACTCCCCTGGAACTGGATAAAAGATAAACCAAAAGGGTCCTATAGATCTTTAGATGGCAAGAAACTGGGATTTTCATTTTACGAATAAACCAAGGGAAGCATTCATTGCTGAGGAACTTCTATGAGGCTGGAATTTTGAGAAACATCATTTAATCTTTACCACAAACGTGTAAGTAGTTACTGCCATATCTTACAATGATGACACGGAGGCCTAGATTGACTAAGGATTTGCTCAACTTCACATAGCCCATAAGGGTAGCATTCTGGATTTTAAATGAGACTTTTTATCTAAACTGTCATGTTCTTTCTTCTTTGCACTCTGAGATAACTGAAGAACTGACTGGGAGAGCATGAGGATAACTGATAGCAGGCATCGAACTCGAGTGCAAGTCTTCTGATGCCCAGGAGGGCCCCAGAGTCAGAGGATAGCTTAGACCACCTGACGCAGGAATCCAATGTCCCCTTCCAACTGGAGCACGTTCCACAAGGAAAAGATGATCACTTAAGTCATCCACAGTTTCAGAGATACATGTGGGTTAGTCTATGGTTCCAAGGGGAAGAACAGAAGGTGAAAGTCTTGGTTTAGAATGTTGCGGAGGCCAAGGGCCTACTTAGGAAAACCTGTATTATTTGTTCTTTTCAGATTATTTTCAGAAAAGAAAGGGAAAGGAGAAAGATTGGGTATCTTGACTTGGACTTTTTTTCTTCAACATCTGACTCATGAGGTGGTAGGAATCTTACTGCCAGGACACAATACAGCACCAGATTAAACAGCCTGGCTCTTTTCCATGCAAGGCTGCCACTGTGGGGTTTTCCCATCTCCTCCACTCTTTGAAGACTGGAGTTTATTTCTCTATGTATTCCTGGAGCTAACTCCGTTACCTGGCATGTGATGAAGTCAGTGCTTACCCCGAACACTTCCCAATCTACTCCTAATTCTTTCATACACTTTCACCTTTAAAGCACAAAATCAAATTGCCTAAGTCAAAGTTTTATTCTCACTATGACGCCCAGGTTGGTCTCTAACTCCTGGGCTCAAGTGATCCTCCCACCTTGCCTTCCCAAAGTACTCGGATTACAGGCATAAGCATAAGCTTATGTAATCCGAGTTTAAGCTCAAATTTAAGTGGTCAAATATTGCCAAGTAGAGCAAAGGATTCATTTCCACAATCTATAGCAACTGAAACTTGAACACTGAGAGAGAACTCATCTAATGCCTGATTCCTTTCTCAAAACACACCAACAAATATGAGTATAAAGTTGTGTGGATGAAGTTATTTTGCAACAAAATAAACTTTGAAGTTTTTTAAAGGAAGAAATAAAATAGAGCATCATCTAAAAAGGGAAGGTTTAGATTTTGAGCAAAATCTTCATAGTACAATAACTGTGGGAGAATTATTTCTTCATGGCACCACTCCAGTCATTTATTTGTTTGGTACAGAACCTGTTGCCTTCTTATAACAGGAAAGTAATCATATGGGTTTTTTTTTTTTTTTTTTTTTACAAATATAATACAGTACACTTTTTAATAAGGGCATAAGTAGAGACAGACAGTATGTGACTGTGGTGAGGGACTGAAGTCCCAGAGGCAAACCACTTGGATGAAAATATGTGACTTACTGATCAACCAGATTTCTCTGGGCCTCAGTTTCCTCATCTGTGGGCATAATGACAGATGGTTTTATATATTCAATATGCAAATAGAAGTGTCTACAGTGGTGCTTGGAAATAATACACTTGGATCCATGTTAGCTGCACCTCAGTTGTTATAATTTATGACTTTCAACTTATGGTAAAACCAGTAATGCCTGGAGAGAAATGGCATTAGACAATTGTTTCTGGGGTTACCAAGCCTAATTACCAACTCTCAAAGGAAGAAATTATTTTTGCCACCATCATCAGACTCTGTTGGTACAGTCTGAGTATCCCCATCAAACACAACAGGTATGCACCCCTGAAATATGCTGATAATGAATCCAGGAAAACAAACCTCCCAATTTATAGCATCTTCCTTGTAAAGTTTGCAGTTGTATTGCCAGGGTCTTTGCATAACAGCCCTCTGGAAGAATCTAAGTATTGAGAGCGACAGTAATGAGACATCTGAAAGGCAATGTCTAAAAAAGGTAATTTTCTGGTCCTTGTTTTGTACCCAAATGCAGTACTTCCAGGTTGTTGATATGTGAAAGCTAGACTGTTCTAGGAGGATGAAATATTCATTTCAATCCTCTGACACATATGTGCTCATTGATTCATGCTCTCTCTTACTAAATCTTCTATTTGTACAGAATAATCAGGAATTAATCTGGAATAATGTATTGCCTTCCCCTCTAGGCCCTCTCCATGATTCGTGAGGGCAGGCATTTAATTAGATGATCTGAGTGACACCCTTACAGCTACCTGTCCTGAATGACTTCCCATAGAAGTCTCCAGGGAAGACTAACATTTGTAATAGATTAGCCCTTCCCTTGATTTGGAGAGCAAAGATGGAGTTATCACCCATCAGCCGTTTATAGACCTTAACTTGAGAAAAAGGCTCTTGTCAATATTCTTATAGCATCTATCTGTATATCTATCTCATTGGCAGGAGCAGCAAGGAGACACTGGCACTCACAGCAACACAGGAAAAGGGGGATTTGAAAAAGAAATCAGCATGTTCAGAGCACCTAGGATTTTTTCAGGTGCTGGTTCAGTTGCTTGGCATGTGTTATTTTGCATCTTCCTGAGACACCTTCAGCAAGTCTGTTATCACTGGCAAATAGAAGCTAGGAAAATTGCACACAGAAGCAGAGTGAGTTTAAGCAGATGAAGAACCAACATTGTCCGAAAGTTTGTACTTATTAAAATACAGCATTGTGGTTCAGATCATGTGCTCTAGAATCTAAAATCATTAGATTTAAGGCATCTCTTACCCAAGTATTTAGCCTTCTGACCTTAGATAAGTGGCATAGCTTCTCTGTGACTTAGAATCTATATCTGTGGATTGAAGTGAAAAGATTGAATCACAGAATAGCAAAAATGACGCATGAAAACAATCTTCATTCAGGGATCGGCACACAGCAAGTCTTCATCAAATAGTAGCTTTGACTACCTCATCCGAGCTCTTTCTCATGACAGCCACTTGCAGAGGAGCACGGGGTGACAGCATGCCATGCTGCCACCAGGAGAGGGCAAAACATGGGGTGGGCGTCTGTGATGATCTCCAATTGGTCCTGAGATCAGCAATGAAAGGAAAACACCACGAAACTGGTCATTAGAAACTGGAAAAACTTGGTCCAAACCTGTTTCTGACTTTTATCCCAGACCTACTGTGTTATACTCCCAATTTATTCTAATTAGCTGTGTACTCCAAGTTTTCCAAAAGTGCAGCGTTTGGATAGTGCCAAGAAACACAAGCTCTGTGGTGATTTCAACAGAATCAGGTATGTAGGGGGCAAAAAGTTTTCTCAATTGGATCTGTGTGTTTATTTCAAAGCAGCAGATTCATTAGCTTTATTGATCCTTTTGTGGCTGTATTAGAGGAAAGAGGAGACTGCATTTTCTAGATGTTCATGTTTAATCCTTGGTAAAGTTTATGTACTAAAACATGTATTCTGTTGTTTTAGAACAAAGCTCCTAAGTTTATCAGGGGGTCACCAGATGTGAATGTATAAACCAGAGTTAAATAATTGGAGAATAGACTTTACTGAAATGTTGACTCTATTTTATAATGATTATTATTTTTGAACAAAGTAGGCTTTGAAGTAAGGTATATAAAAGGACTGAGCATCTTCAGAATGGGTTGCATTTGTGTAATAACCTCATTGTTCATTAAACCATTAAAATGTTAAGCAGCCTGACAGCAAGTTCCACTTAAAGTAAGTATGTGCTACTGCTCATATCTGTACTGGAATACCCCAAGCATTATAAAAGTCATTGAACTTAAACATTTTCCTAAAACCGTTAAGTTTTATTTCCATTAAGTCACACACCTTTACTTGCCAGGACACAGCTGATTTTTAAAATTTCATTATCTATTATCTGAGAGGCAAAATGCGTAGGAACTATATTTAGGGTATTTGAAACCAGATAAATATGTGTTCAAAAATCTAACTTTGTCACTGAAGTCTTGTGTCATCTTTAAAAACTTAATCTATAAAATGAGATAATTTATAGAGATGTTAGCACTAAAAATAATACAAGTAAATCACTTATCAGAATACCAGATGCATACTAAATACTCAAATGACAATTGCTATTTTCACTTTAGCTATGGCCATAGAAAACCATACTGTTGAGGGCTTGCACCAGAATTCTGGTGACGGCTCATGAGTTGGGAGTGGACACAGATACCATATTTCATCACATCTTACACCATCTACTACAAGATGCACCATTATTTAATATGCCATGAAGAACGACAATGACAAAACATAAAAATAAAAAACACTGCAAATATAAATTTGCCCAAAGCCATAGAACAGGCAACACCAAGAGCAAACCTAAAATAAACTATGAACTCTGGGTGATGGTGATGTGTCATTGTAGGTTCATCAACAGTCACGCCTGTAATCCCAGCTCTTTGGGATGCCCAGGCAGGAGAATTAATTGAGCCTAGGAGTTGGAGACCAGCCTGGGCAATTTGTTGAAACCTTGTTTCTAGAAAAAATAATACATTGGAACAAATGTATCACTGAGGTGCAGGATGCAGATAAGGAAGGGGGTTATGTACTTGTTGAAGCAGGGGATATATGAGAATTCTCTATAAATTCTGCTCAATTTTTCTGTGAACCCAAACCTGCTCTAAAACAAAATATTAATAAAAATAAAATAAAGTCACTATGACAATGCATTCTTACCACTTAGAATTGTTTTGTACATATTTTTTAATTTTTTCATGTATTTTGGAAGAAACATTTCAATTACACAATGATTTTTAAGTGTGTTTTATAGTGTTAAAAAAAAAAAAAAAGAAGGCCGGGCGCGGTGGCTCAAGCCTGTAATCCCAGCACTTTGGGAGGCCGAGATGGGCGGATCACGAGGTCAGGAGATCAAGACCATCCTGGCTAACACGGTGAAACCCTGTCTCTACTTAAAAAATACAAAAATCTAGCCGGGCGAGGTGGCGGGCGCCTGTAGTCCCAGCTACTCCGGAGGCTGAGGCAGGAGAATGGCGTGAACCCGGGAGGCGGAGCTTGCAGTGAGCTGAGATCCGGCCACTGCACTCCAGCCCGGGCTGGAGACTCCGTCTCAAAAAAAAAAAAAAAAAAAAAAGAAGCAGTAATGGTATTCCTAAAACTTCATCACATTCAGGACCCAACTCTTCTCAATCACTTTTTTTTCCCTTGGAATCATCAGTCTATGTTTCATTATTTTTCTACAGAGTTTTCATCTAAGCTCATTTTGAAAGGTTTGATGCTAGTGCTGTCTTACCTGAACCAACTCAGTTTTGTTTCTTTCTCTGTGGAGCTGCTGAGAGGGAAGGAATTTCCGTTCAAAGTTAACAGGAAGCGGTATTCCTATTGCTTGATGTGTGGCCAATACCCCTGCTGAATCAGTCATACCAGTCCCTCATGACTTTGAAATTCCTTTCTTCTATTCTGAGGAATAGGAAAATTTTCTCCTGCCATTGGGAGCAAGGCTTGGCATGTGGCATCAATGCATTTACCAACAGTCATGCACATGGCTTAATTGAAGTGATGACAGTCATGGCCATGATCGAGTGCAAGCCAAGTGAGGACAAAAACGGCTGAGTGAGGGCTGCCACACACCAGGCTGATGGCAACTGCAGATCAGCATCCATCACAAGATAATTCTCTAAGTCAGATATAAAAATATGAAGCAAATGCATTTTAAGAATCATAAGGCTGGGTACGGTGGCTCACGCCTGTAATACCAGCACTTTGGGAGGCCGAGGCGGGCAGATTACGAGGTCAGGAGATCGAGACCATCCTGACTAACACGGTGAAACCCAGTCTCTACAAAAAAAAAAAAAAAAAAAAAATAGCCAGGCGTGGTGGTGGGCACCTGTAGTCCCAGCTACTCGGGAGGCTGAGGCAGGAGAATCGCTGGAACCTGGGAGGTGGAGGTTGCAGTGAGCCAAGATCGCACCACTGTACTCCAGCCTGGATGACAGAGTGAGACTCCATCTCAAAAAAAAGAATCATAAAATATGAAATCTCAATTGACTAATTGTTAAGGAAAAATATACCCTCTTTCATAAACATAGCTAACCAGGTCCCTTCTGGTAGGAATTCACGAATTAACGCATAACCCCTGCTTTGAGAAGCAATCTTTACCACGTGCAGTGTTAACAGCTCCGAAAAATCTCCTGCCTTTTCCACTTCAACCAACCTAAATTCCAACTTCATCAATTATTGCCTTTTGCCAAAATAATGGGCAGCTGAGGAATAAAATTTTCATAGATAGTCAATCTCAGGCTTAATTTTAAAAGCCCCTGAAATGGGCCTCTCTGGGGTGAGGAGGGTGCTAATAATATGGCAGGGGGTGTTGGTTATATAGGTATGTTCACTTGGGAGAAAAAGAAATGAGGCTATGTACAAATCTCAAGTTTACAGAGAAATGATTATTTTTTCCCAAAATGAAGACAACCATGTAGCTAAGCTATGATACATGTGCTTTACTGCAAGCATACTATAAATCAATTAATAGTTAAAATGTGAAGAAAATGCAGTTGAAAACAAATGGCAATAATCAGATAATGAGTTTATCCAATTATCCTATGTTTTAATCATAGAGTCACAGCTCAAGTTATTCAGCTGGACCTCTGCTCCTCAGAAACAGAGGCAAGACGGTCCCTTAACCTCTCATGCTAGAAATGGGTTCCTGATGCTTTCTTCCATTCTCCTGCCTCTCCCTAATTTGAATAAAATACTAAGACTTACTGATTTTACTTCCTAAATGCTTCTTGACTTGATCCTCTTACATGTAACATACTCCTAGTAGCAGGCCCTCGCAAATCCTTATCTGAACCTCTGCAGTATAATATCATTAAGAACGATGCTGGCCTGTAGCCATGCCTAATTTCAATTCATTTCTTCATCATGTACATCCTCAAGTAACCAATTCAAATGCATGTGAGGCCATATGTCATCCTGCTTAACATCCTAATTTAGGAATCCATCCTCGTGGCAGGCTCTGCACCTGAGTATGCACATACCAGCACCCTCCATGAGGGGCTATGATCAACCACTGCAGCGTATCTCTCGTCACTTCCTGCTTCAGGGTTTAAACTCTGACACCTGTGGTTGACCCCACATCAGTCCATTTCTCCATTCTGTGCCTCTGTCCAAGTTGTCATAATGACTTGAAACACAGCTCTTTCCCTTGTGCTATACCTCCTCCACCCATCCCGTCTTCCCCTGGCTCACAACTTGTACTTCCACTTGTATCTCAGACATCATCTTCTGAAACAATCTTTCCAGGACTCCCTGCATGCATGTTGTGTTGAACATTCCTCATCTGTGTTCATCTGCTTGGTATACACACCTCCACTGCAGATCTTGTCAAACCTTGATGTTGCTAATTTACACATTCTTCTCCCGTCCCAGACCACTCATCAAATATTTCTCTATGCTTTATCCATTCTGACCCTTTCAACCTAGCATCTGGAACTTAGTAGGTAATCCATTAAAGTTTTATGAATGGAAATGAATGCCAAAGGACTCGGAATGGGAAGGCACCTCTGGCAAGAACCTAATTGTAGTATTTAACCTGAGGCTAAGTAAGCTAATACAGTGAATTTCACTGTATCTGTGTGTGAGATTTTTGGCATATTTTCCTTTTATTTCTATGAATTAGTTATATACACACACACACATATACACATATATATACACATATATGTATACATATGTGTATATATATGTATTTTTTTTTGAGACACAGTATCGCTCTCTTGTCCAGGCTGGAGTACAGGAGCACAATCTCGGCTCACTGCAATCTCCACCTCTCAGGTCCAAGCGATTCTCCTGTCTCAGCCTCCCAAGTAGCTGGGATTACTAGCCATCACACCTGGCTGGTTTTTTGTTTTTGTTTTTTGTAGAAATGGGGTTTCACCACGTTGGCCAGGCTGGTCTCAAACTTCTAACCTCAAGTGATATGCCCACTTTGGCCTCCCAAAGTGCTGGGATTGCTGGCATGCACCAGCATGCCTGGCCTGAATCCGTATTATATTTTACATTATAGTTTCCTATAAGGAAAGGTACATAATAATGTTTATACAATGTGATTGGGTTGGACATGTGGCATTAAAGGCTTTAAAAAGTTTTCACAGAAATTAAAACTTCTTGAAGATTTAGGTGGTATATTAAATCACTTGGCTGCTAAATGATTTTCCATAGTAGGTAGATCGAGGTTTTATATCTTCAATTTTTAAAATAAATAATGAAATTGTATTTTGAGGCAAAATTTCATGTTGTGTACATACATATTTTTAAAATTGTTATTTATAGTTAGAAATGTACTGAAGTACATTTGTAGGTTAAAATGGTTTGGCTTTGATTTGTGTTCATCTAATTTAAGGGAAGCTAAACATATTTAATTTAAAAATACAAGATTAAAACATATAAAAAGAAAAATCAATTCTAAATGAGAAGATTGGATTTATGACAGAATCATGAACACACTCTTCACAACAATGCATATAATGGATAAATTGTAGTAATTACTTGCAGTGGTATTGCTGTTCTCTAAATTTATTACCTGCACATAATTTTTTAAAAAGAAATATACAGATGGAAATTTTCTTTTACTGGCAAGTGAAGTGATTCATTTGATACCATCTTTTATTTTTAGCACATAGAACTCACTATGGAGGATTAAATGAAAAGGAGTCCAACTTCTTCCATGCTGAACTGGAACAATGGAGGAAAATGCTAGAGAATCTCCTAATTAAGCTGTACCATTTTGGGCCATCATTTACCCATTCCTGGACAGTAAGTCTACTGGCAATGATTACTTTTCCTACAGGTATCGCATGTCTTAGCACAAAACCGCAAAGGGTAAAAATGGTGAGAATTAATTTAAGCCCATACTGAGAACAATGGATTGGTAAAGGGTGGAGGGAGGAGCACAAAACATTTGTCAGAGTTGACACAGAATTTGGTAAAAGCTATAGTCTTATAGCAACATTAAAATAACTTGTAAAATTTAAAACAAAGACTAATCTTTTAGCTTCTGATTCTTTTTATACTTATTTATCTTTGTAGATTTCTTGATGATCAAGTTCACAATACCCTCTTCCTTAAATTCAACCTTTCATCTGAGTTATGGTTCCAATTAGACATAATGATCAACCAAAAAATGAACTGTAGCTCAGCTAAAACAAAAGGAATGAGGGAAAAGAAGGAGTGTATCTTTCTTCTCATTTCGTATCAGCTTCTTTTATGCTCAGCACTCAGCCATGGACACTTCCCTGAGGATTCTGTCTACTCAGATTTTCATTACTTACTCCATCCCGAAAGAATTCTCTAAATTAAGAAAAAATAAAAATAAAAACTTAACATTACTCTGGGAAAAAATACATTTTGAAACCTCCAATTGCATGCTATCTCTGAGACATATCTGCTTATAAATCCTGCTGGTATGCTGAATCTTATCACACAGGAGAAAACTGGAAACTTTATCTGCATTGAAACCAAGTGCCTCTATGACTGCAACCTCCTTCTGTAAAAACCACTTCTGGTTGTTTCTTTCACATAAGTGGTCTTTTTGTATGTTATGTGATTTATTATTTTGGCTTTCATGGGTTGACCCAGGAGGCTACTTACTTCCCCAAAGTAGCTGTCAGTAACCAGTGGCCTCTAATATGATGTGGTGTTAAGATGTCAAATGAGATGGTCCGTAATGAATGGGGACGGACTGAACCATTCTTTCCTCTCACGTGGTCTTGAACATGAGACACAGAGAAAAGACTGTATTATGACAGAGCAGCAGAAAACTCAAGAGGGCAAGAATCAAAGAGAAAAGCAGCAAATAAAAATGGGTGAGTCCAAGGTACAGTAAAGTCACAGTAGAAGCAAGCACCTGCTTTTAAGGAAATGCAAGATCACTGGTTCTTCAGAGACATGGTAGTAGACCTGTGTTCAGTAACAAATCAGTACCATTCCAATTCTCCACAAAACCTGTCCATACGTGTGCCCAGACTCTTTCATCATCTGTCTTGCCTAAGGCCATGCAACCATATCACTTCTTCTTGCAATCAGACAGAGCCTAACATAATTCCTTACATGGATGATGGTGTTCATTTTGACTCTGAAATATGTAATGTAGAAGGCTCTATGGTTTGTTGAATACTTGAATACTCTATCATGCAGCACTGACGAAGTTAAATGATCTCCAATCATAGCACAGACACCATTTTCACTAAAAATGGCACAACATAGGCAAACAACCCCATTGCTTAGTACAGTGAATTACAGTTAGTACTACTCTGTAAAGGCTCACATACTACCCTTTTCTACTTACACTCAAACTGCTGCTCTCTCTCCCCATCTTGCTTTTACTCTCATTTTATGAATGCTCCAACATCAGCCTATCTCCTTTTTTGTCTTTTTTTCCAGTTATCTGAAATTGGGTCTTTGGCAATGTCCTATCCCTTAATCCAGGATAGTAAAAGGCCAAGTAACTTCTAATTAACAAATCTAATTTTCCTTTCTTTAGTTTCCATCTTACCTGACCTTTATGTAGCATGGTGAAAATGATTACTCTTTCTTCTCTAAAGCTCTTTAAATAATAGTTAACTTCTTGAAAAACACGTCTTGCCAATCTATTTTTAATCAAGTACATTATGAACTAAATTTTACCAGCAACTAATTTTATAGGTGTCTCTTCTTGAAATATGAATCCTCAAAACCACTGGCTCTACTGGAACTTTTATCCCAGCATCTGTTTTGTAATATTTAGTTGTGATCAGTGCTATTTTACTTTGTGTTTTTCCAGGGTTGGATTCTGCTGGGGCTCATGTCCTATCTGGTACACATCTTTGTTATATTACTCATAGAAAAGTATATGGTGATTGTCAACTTTGTGATTCTTAAGAAGATTCCCCCTTAAAGAATGTTCATCCATATAATAGATTTATGGGACAGGACCACTTGAGAAAACCAGTCTGGACGTTACTGTAGAATGTATTACATAAATATCCACTCAGCAAACATTTATTAGGCTACTACTAGGCATCAGGCACCTATCTAACTGGGAAAAAAAAAAAAAAAAAAAAAACTAGAATTTATACTCCGGAGGTGAACAGAAACCATGCATGTCTGTTTTGCTCTCCATTGTTCTCCCAAGGCTTGACCGAGTATCTCTATCCTAACAAGTGCTCAGTAATAGTTCGTTGGATGAAAGAAAATAAATGCTACATGTTTTGAGTCTTTGCTAGCCTGTCAATCTCAAATCAGGCTATCCTGTCCCTCATGTATCATAGCCCCATAGGTTTCATGTGAGTTTAAAAAGGTATCTTTTTTCTAAGTCAGTATCTTACAAGGTTTTGATTTGGTCATCATTATATCACTAGCATATCACCTGGCATGGCACTATGCACTCAATACATTTGTATAGTGAATGGCATGATTTGTTTTTCTCATTTGCTACATGTTATGTTGGGCAGGCAAAACTGGGCAGGGCTTCCTCACCTGTCAGATGATCTGTCTCCTCATAGCCATTGTAAATAGAAAACACAATATGCATTTGCCTTAGTTCAGATCACTGTTCCAAGTTTATCCCACAAATAGTTTGTCCAGCAACTGAAAGCAGCAGTGACAAATGCAGGTGGAACTAGGTCACTAGCAGAAATAAAATGTGGTCCTAATGCCAGGACTAAAATGGACCTTGTGCCAAATTAGTCCAATTGTAGCCTTTGCTTCAGCTGGATCATCCCGTGTTTGTTAGAGCTCAGCTGTTGTCATTATTCATTTGTTGATTGCTGCCCCATTCTTGGAAGTGCATAGGCATCCCATTTATTTGAAGCTGTTTTCTTAAAAATTATTCACATTTGATTTTTTTTTTCCTTTTTGGCCGCCCAAGATAGCAATCCAAGATGTTTAAAAACCTGGCATGTGATTAAAATATAGGGGGGATTGGAACATGAACTGGGTCTATAAGGAAGCAGAATGGTCCCAGAAAAGAAGAAAAAAAAAAACAAAATGAATTTCTTTATTGAAGTTGTTCCTGACCTTTTCCAATTTTGCTTCTAATTTAATTTTCTCAGAAATTTTCATTTTAAAGAAAATATCTAATATTTTTATTTTAGATAGAAATTGACACTATTAGCAATTTAAAAGCTTGCCACTTTATAAACATTAGTTAAGTGAATGAATAAACAAAGAAGAAAATGGACTGGATTAAGTTGAATGGTTAAAGTCTATGTACATTTTTTAAACAGGGTTTTTGAGAAGTTAATACTTCTCCAAGTGAGATTATATTATACTATTTAATTTGAATTGTGAGGAAACAAGTATCAATAAATATCAATATAAATTCCAAATGGGGACATTTGAAAGAAAGTTTAAATTATTCAAAATGTAAATTATTTTTCTAAATAGAAAATAATTTGCATATTATTGTGTATATTCAATAATAACCCAACTCTTTCATGTTAAAAATCTCAAATACTATATATAGAAAATAATTTAAATTTACCTTTTCCACATAATTTTAATTTTTGGACATAACTATATAGTAATAATTCCACCCATCTCACAAAATACCTGAAAGAACTCAAAACAAAGAAAGGAAATGAAGGGAAAGTGAGTATGGTAACTAACAAAAACAATAAATAAGAATCATTCAAATTTCCAACATCCCACAACAATTCTTAAATAAGTAAGCAAGGAAATAGTTTATACAATATTAATCTTAGAAAGATTTAAGAGTGAAGCTATTGTTCCCCAGCACTGTAGTGTCTGATCAACTTAGTCTACGAAGGTAGGCAGGAAAGAACAGCAAAATTCATGAGATCTAACACTGCTAAAACAAAAACTTCTATAGGAAAGACTTAAAGAACTTGCTATCATTGTACTTAACAACAGGTAAAGCTTCTGATGTCTTGCAACTTTGCAGCCGGCATACCTGGATAGATGGTTGTAGGCAAAGAAAATGAGTTATTTTTCATTCATTTTGGATAACCAACCTCTGGAACACATTTGCTGGATTGTTCTTGGTCAATGTTTTTTGGCCATCTTAAAACAGGAAAAGTCTTCACTTTCTACACATTATGTTTTTAAAAAAATGTCATTACCACATTATGACAAAGAATATTAGGAATGAAGTCAAGAATGTAATAGGATTCACCATTGAATATTTCAGATATGGGCCTAAAATGAAATATGTAAGTATTTATTGGAAATATTTTGTACCCACTAGTAAAGGAGAATAAGATAACGCCTTCATGCTCAGGGCACTATTCAACCATGTATTACTAAATGAAAATATGTTAAATATTTACAACAGTGTTGAAAACATAATGCCATGTATATATTAATATATATATTTTTTATTACATTATGTTGATTAACATCCTGGATGCTGGACCAGAGAGACATGACTTTGAATCTTAGATATGCCAATTTTTATCTACGTATTTTTGTAAAAGTTGCTTTATTTTGTAAGCCTGAGAAGTTTTCTCTGTAAAACAGGGATAACACTAGCTCTTACCCCCCTAGGGTTGTCAGAAGAATTAAATTAATTAATGTTTTTCACAGGGCTTGATGACTGATAAAAATGATAATGATGGTAACAGCTAACAATATGAGATGTTTGATGAGTTCCAGGCATAATACAAAACAAACATCAAAAATATTTAACAAAAAAGACTGGCAATCACTTTTGCTAGAGATAAATTGTACCATCTTATGATGTGAAGTTACCAAGATTTGAGAGTCGTTTCTGTAGTGCTGATAATGGATCCTGATTGACAGAATAGTATTTTATAAAAAGAAAATATTCATAAGCAACCAGATTGTGGAAGTGGAGTGTCTTAGTTCAGTCTAAGACAAAATACCTTAAAATTGGTGACTTAAAAATCAAAAATTTATTTTTTCACAGTCTAGAAACTAAAAGACTGAGATCATGGTGCCAACATGGTCAGGTTCTGGTAAGGCCTCCACTTGGTGTGCAGAGGTCAACCTTTTCGGTCTTTCCTCACATAAAAGAGAACAGAGGCCGGGTGTGGTGGCTCACACCTGTAATTCCGGCACTTTCAGAGGCCGAGGCGGGCGGATCACAAGGTCAGGAGATTGAGACCATCCTGGCTTACACGGTGAAACCCCGTCTCTACTAAAAATACAAAAAATTAGCCAGGTGTGGTGGTGGGCGCCTGCAGTCCCAGCTACTGGGGAGACTGAGGCAGGAGAATGACATGAACCTGGGAGGCAGAGCTTGCAGTGAGCTGAGATTGCACCACTGCACTCCAGCCTGGGCGACAGAGCAAGACTCGGTCTCAAAAAAAAAAAAAAAAGAGAGAGAGAGAGAGAGAGAACAGAACCGAACAGAAAAGAGGCACTTTTTGGTGTGTCTTCTTTTCCCAATAAACACTTGGTTTGTCCTCACATGGAAAGAGAAAGAGAGAGAGAGAGAGAGAGAAATTTCTCACATACCTTCTTATAAGGGCACTAATGCCATCATAAGAGGACTACCCTCATGACCTCATTTAAATCTAATTATCTCCCAAAGACTCCATCTCCAAATGTCTTCACATTGAGGGTTAGGGCTTCAACATAAAAATCTGGTGGGGACAAATTCACAATGATGCAATGAATGAATGATTAAAAACACTGTCTACAAACATTCTTAATTGGTGGGTTCTGGATTTACAGACCTAAATATAATGATGGTCACTTCTCAGAAAAGGAAGAAAGAAAGAGAGAGAGAAAACAAAACAAGACTAAGGATCAGTACACAGTAACACTGTAAAGGGTCATGCAGTTAAATGTTAGTATATAATTAATTATGGAAGAAGAGAGGAAAATATAAGAAGCTGTTAGACAAACATAAGACCCAATGTTGAAATTAAAAGCCCACAGCAATCAGAACAGAATGATGCAACGTGAGTGCAATGGAAACATTGGCCCAAAACAATTTTATTTTGGCAATCTCAAATCCTGGCTGATTCCTAACCTAAATTTGTGTGGGGGGAACTCCAATGATTCCAGCAGAAAGCAACAGCTCGAAGTCTGAAAAAGCTGAGCAGAGATTTCAGCTTCTGCCCACTATCAGGGAGGCAGAATTTAGAATCTGAATCCTACCAAATTAGAGAGGCTTGGTAGCCACTTTTGGACCAGACTTTAGAAGCAAATACTAAGGTCTCACTCTCAAGCTAAAATACAGAAACAATGCATGAAATAAAGTCTCCACAATTCTAATCTAATCACCCAGGATTTTTAATAGCATACTAGGACAAAAACCAATATTCTTAAAAGAAAGATAATAGAATCTGGAACCCCTACAGCATATTACTCTTAGTTTTTAGCATAATAAAATATGAGACATATAAGATGAAAACGGTTACATTATCAAGAGGGAAAGAAAATCAATGGAAACAGGCTTCTAAATTACTCAGCATTATAAATATACTGAAGCCTTAAAGGAAAAGATGGTCAAATAAGAGAAGAGATGGAGAATATCAGCAGATGAAACTATATAAAAGAATAAAAGAGTGGAACAAAAATTCTAGAACTGAAAACAAAACAAAACCAGAATAAACAAGTTTACTGGAATGGCTTAACAGAACATTGCAGATAGCCAAAGAAAGGTCCATTGAACTGAAAGGCAGATAAATAGACTTTATTCAATGTAAAAGAAGACCAAAAGAGAGAAGAATGACTGAGCAGAGCCTTAGTGACCCATGGGACAATCTAAAATAGTCAAGTATGTGTTTAATTGAAGTTTCAGATGGAGAAGCAACAGAATGGTATAGAAAAAAAAAATGTGAAGAAAAACTAGATAAATATTATCCAATTCAAGGACAATACCTCAACTTGCAGATCCAGGGAGCTCAACAAACTCTAAGCAGGATAAATACAAAGAAAACCACACTTAGGCACATCATACTTTAGGTATGAGGGCACATCATAGGTGAACTCCTGAAAACCAAAGACAAAGAGAAAACCTTGGAAGCAGCCAGAGAAAAACAGCACTGTCTATATCAATGAACAATGATTTGCAGATACACTGACTTCTCTTCAGAAGCGATGGCAGCCAGCATACAATCGAACAAGGTTGTTACTGAATTATTAACCAAAATCCCACATCTAGGGAAAAATACACATAAAGGCAAAATAATTACACAAACAACAACACTGAAAATAAAATATCATCAGACAAATAATAAAAGCTGAGAAGGTTGGCAGCAGAACTGTATGCAAGAAATGCTAAAACCAGTTTTTTAGGATGAAGACAAGATGAGGACTGAACAGAAGTGGAAATGGTAAATAAGTGGGTAAACTATTCTTTTATCTTAGTTGCTGTAAACCACAACTAAAATTTTGAAAGAAAAAATTGTAACAATATATTATGGGATGTATAATATACATAAAGGTAAAATAGTGACAACAATATCACAAAGCACAGGAGTAAATTAAACGAAGTTATAATTTTGCAATTCTCTTACATTTAAAGTGAGGTAGTACAATGCCATTTATGAATGAACTGTGATAAATTAAGGATGCCAACTGTCATCTTTGGAAACACCACTAAAATGTGTACATATACATATACCTTTATATATAAAGCAAATATAAATATGCTTTTATAAAGCTTTACATATATTTATATATTTTAATTATAATTTACATGTACATATAAAGTTCTCTATAGATATATAAAGCAAAAACTATGAAAACAATTTAGTCAAAGGCCATAAAAAGAGTTAAATATCTAATTGATCCAAAAGAAGGGATAAAAGGAGGAAAGTGGAATTTTTAAAAGTCAAATAGAATAAATATACTAATAAGAAAATGGCAGACCTAACCGTGATTGTATTACATGTAAATCTACAAGACGTTCAAATGAACTGAGTACAAAAGAAATACATAATTATATCCCATTTACAAGATATGCACTTTAAATATAAAAACACAGTAAAAAAAGTGGGAAAAGATATAGCACACAAACAATAAGCATAAGAAAGCTGGTAGCAATATATTGATATATGACAACCAAGTCTTCAAACAGAGAAATGCAAGTTACAAGCAAAATGAGATACAAATACACACCCAAATGAGATACAAATATCCATCCACTGAAAAGGCCAAAGGTCAAAAAATACTGGCAACATCAAAAGTTGGAGAATCTGTGGTGCAAACGGAACTCTCACGGATTGTTTGTTTGCGGGAATAAAAAACGGTACAACTACTTTGAATAACAGTGTGGGAGTTTTTAATAAAGTTAAACATAAAAGCTACCCTATAACCCAGCAATTTCACTTCTAAGAATTTTCCAAGAAAAATGAAAACATATCTCTACAAAAAGACTTGTACAGGGATATTCACAATGGCTTTATTCACAAAACACAACAAAAGCTGTCAACCACACAAATGTTCATCAACTGGAGAATGGATAAAAATTCTGTGGTGTATTAATAAGACAGAATGTGACTCAGCAATGGAGGAAACAAACTACTAATGCACACAACAACATAGATGAATCTCAAAAACATGTTAAGCAAAAGAAGCCAGATACAAGAGTACAGTATACATTATTCTCTTTATACTATAGATTGCAAGACTATGCAAACCAAATCTATCACAGGAAGTGTCAGAACATGATTTTTAGGAGAAAGGGGTGATCAGAAGGGACACACAGAAGAAAGCTTTTTTGTATAGATGGAAATAATTCTATATCCTGATAGAGTAATGATTATACAGGTGTATACATTTACCAAAACTCATAAAATTCCTCTCTTAAAATCTGAGCATTTCACTGTATGTAAATTTTTCTTCAATTAAGAGAAGTTGCATTTCCAAATAAATGACAGAACTGAAATTTTAAAGCTCATAAAAATTCAAGCCCTGTGCTTTTGTGGTATTCCACAGTACACTCATTAACATTAAACTGTGGCAGGGATTTTAGTCTATGATTTAGGCTGGTATTTTGCCTATGAAAACTACCCAATTTTTGTTTTTCTAATAGCAACATCTTCCCTTTGTACCATTTTCTTTCTGAGGGGGAAAATAAGTGAGCCTCTTGGGGAGTTGCAGCAAGCTCTTTAAAACTGCAGGAGTGCCAATTAACACAGTTTCAAGAAGTGCCTAAACTGAAATCCCAGAGAGACAATCCTACATTACCAAGTACACAGCCCATGAAACACCATGTTGTTTCATAAAGGCTACATTTCAACAGTCATCTATAACAAATGCGAAGTGCACAAAAAACGTAAAAGTTCATGAAGTCAGCATGTTATAAAAGTTTAGGCTCTTTGTTTCTGTGCCATTTTTCTATTGCACTTTCATATCTACTTCGAAGATGTAAGAGGTGCGTCAGCGCCTATGATCTTCTGTGGGGAAAGTAAATTACATATATATGTGTAATATACATATCCATATATATGTATATTACATGTATATTACATATATGTACATATGCAATTATATGTGTATATATGTATATATGCAATTATATATGTATAATATATATGCAATTATATATGCATATATATATACAATTAAACCAGTGAACTTCTTTGGGTCTAATGTTTTCCTTCATTTCTTGTGCAGTCATTCAATCATTGATTCAATCATTAACAGTTAAAGAACATTATGCCGGAAACAAGTTCAAGCACAAGTAAGATATAGGTCTTGGCTTTAAGAACTTAATCTAACAGTGGTTAAGAATAATTAAAAAGTTAATGTTAAAACTTCATAAGGACCGAAATAAAGAAAAACCCATGGGCATCAAAGAGCATATTTGATAGCCACTGAAGTATGCTTATGCATATATATTATTTCTCAATGGGAGAAAGAATTATTTATCTAATACATATGCACACCAAGTCTCATCTCATCCTTAAATGGAAAATGCATCAGATGCGTAACCTGACATTCTAATGAACCAGAACAGATTGTGACACCACCTTGCAGCAGAAACAAATGGAGTCCCTCGTATGGTTATTATCCATCATCAATGTTTTTTATAAATGGCAACTAAAAATATTTCTTAACAGCTTTCTCTGCTTGAGCTATAATTATAGTCCTACTGAAGAGTAAAATAAAAAGTTAAGGACATATATTTTCACCTTGAAGTTTTTTTTTTTTTTTTTTTTTTTTTTTTTTTTTTTTTTTTTTTTTTAAGATAATGTCTTCCTTACTGTTTGGTAGA
This sequence comes from Rhinopithecus roxellana, assembly GCF_007565055.1. Classification (NCBI taxonomy): domain Eukaryota; kingdom Metazoa; phylum Chordata; class Mammalia; order Primates; family Cercopithecidae; genus Rhinopithecus; species Rhinopithecus roxellana. The sequence goes on along the minus strand of NC_044549.1, from coordinate 87,690,184 downwards.
ACACATAAATATGTGGGACAAGTAATGTATGAAACGAATCCACAGATGAGGAAAAAAAATCTCATAATCTGATTCTATAGTTTGCTGTTGTTGGACATTTCTTAATAGCATTATTTTCATTTGTTTGATAACTCCAACGTGACCCTACAAGCCACCAGTTTATCCATGGAATTGTGTCATATAAATGTAGGTCAATTAAATATGCTATCAAGCTACCCTAACCCCTATTTCTGGATTCCTAGAGCTAGGTTTATTGTAAATACTTAAACATGCAAGGACCCAACAAATAACTCTCTACTGGATTTCAAATGGTTAATTCATTTACCAAGTTATTCAAAATGCTATAGATTTCCTGGCCGATTATTTCAACATTCATAACACACAAAGTTGAATGATTGGAGGAGAGAATCAGCTGTTACTAGGAAAATAAAGGAACACTGTAAGAAATTTAAAAACCATTCTGGCTAATCAGTTTCAATTTTAGAAATTAACAGCTGCTTTGAAAACATAAAATCCATATGTTTCAGGATTTACTTTACTTTTGTCCCTTTGTCATTTTAGGGTTTGTCATCAGCTGAGAATACATAGTATATTGGATTTTCTTAGACACCCATCTCCTCAACAAAATTCAGGGGATTCCTATTGCTTTCTGCAAGTCAAAGGCATGGCAAATGTAAACATTGTTGGTTAATAAAAGAGGAAACGTTCCAATTAGAAAAGCATGGCTTCCAATGTTAAATGAGGTAAAGGAGTCAAGAATTTTGATATATGAGACAAAACTATTGAATGTGCCAATCTGGAAGTTCTGGTGACCTCACAGGGAAGTTTTCAGTAGTGTCAAGAGCATATAGACCAAACTTGTAAGAGTGATGGAAAAATGGAGACAGTAGAGAGAATTCTATTTATTAGTCACATTTAGTAAAAATAAAGATTCTTTATTCCAGCACTCATTTTGGAAATTCTAATTCTTTTATATTTTATATTATTCTTTTGTTAGTGGAAAAGTTCAATGCTATCTTCAAGTTTTCATAGAGTAGAGACATTTACATTCCACCCCACAGAATAAAATGTTTCAGGTACTGTTTATGGATCTCCATATAATACTTCTTTCAGGCTAAGGTTTATAATCAATTCACCTAATTGTCTATAATCAATTCAGCTAATTGTTACAAGAAACTAGTATCCATGGACTCATATTTTTTGTTCCTGAGTGGATAGTTATTGTATTGAAAAACACAGCGCTAGCCATTTGCTGGTTGTCTCACATCCTCTTACACACACCTATGTGCAGGCACAATATTCACCTAGATTATCAATTTAAGTGGTGAGGGGGATAGGGCTCCCCAACTGGGTGAGGTCAGTCTACCACTCTCTATCTGCTTTACCTGCTCCTGGGTAAGTGATCAATTCAGTGTTGATCAGCATGCATGGGTAACTTCAGTGTCAACAGAAAAGTGTGGGAAATTTAACTGGGCCCCAGACTCGGATTGTATCCTCAACTGTTTCATATTCAGGCATTTTGTGTTTATTGTTAATCAGTTACAATTCAGTTGGAAGAAAAAGTGAGAGACTGATGTTTCACGTTTCTACTATTAATGTTCACTTGTTTTTACCTTCATTTCATAATGACATAATGATTTTGATGATGAATATCTATAGCAAAATAAAGAATATATCTGGTTTTTGTCTTTGGTTCCTACCACAGAGCTTCAAAAACCACTGGAATTTCTTGATTGATAGGAGTGTCTGTTATCTTAATGAAGTAACTTCTGATAGGCCCCTAAACAGCTTTCATATGGGATTGGTCAACAGAAAGAACAACCATGAATAGAGCACTGGAATTTTGAGCCATTCGGACCTCCTCAGAGGGGACCAGGGCTGGAAGTTGAATTGAAGCATGCTGCCAATGATTTCACCCGCCATGCCTATGTATTAAAACCCCCATAAAAACTCTGGACACCAAGGCTCAGTGAAGTTCCTACTTGGTGAATATATTGATGCACTGGAGGGTGACACATCATCACAATGTGGGGAGAGGGCATGGAAGCTCTGTGATCCCTCTTAGACTTCATCCTAAGTAAATCCTTTATACTAAAATTATAAGGATAGCACTTTCTTGAGTTCTGGAATCATTCCAGAGGATTGTCAAACCTGGTGGGATTATAAGAACCTCAAAACTTATAGCCAATGTATCGGAAGTACAGGTGTCCTGGGGACCCTCAAAGTATGGCTATTGTCTGAATTAAAGACAGTCTTGTAGAAGACTGAGTCCTTAACTTGTGGGGTCTGCACTAACTCCAGGTGGTTAGCATCACTAGGTGTACTACCGTACACCCAGTTGGTGTCAGATTAGTGGAGTTTGGACAGGGTAAGGCTTTAAGGAGCCAACTGGCTTGCATTAGCTTTAGGATAGGGGAGAGCAGAATATTTTTATTGGCATGATAGAACTTCACAGAGAAGGTATTTAAAATATATATACATAAAACAATTGATTCACATAACTGTAAAGTTAATCTTGTATATTCAATATGTTCAGCTTTAAACAATAAAAGCAGTAAACTGTGTGAATATGTGTATGTACACACACAATGTATATCTAAAATACATGTGATATATATTTTATATATTATATATCTGCGTAAAGTGTGTACACTTTTTCTCTCATAGGCTTCTTTGACTAGTAATTTGCATTTTCAACAAGGCTGCTACTTTTTCTTGAGAAATTGAGTATCTTAGAGAATCAAAATAAGAGCTGAAGAAATTTAACCAGCAGACTAGAAAAAGTATGGCTACATGGGCACAGAAGTCATAATTTTTAAAAAAACAAAATACTGATCCCATTCTCTATGATGTTTTATGTCATCTCTGTATTCCACGAAGATAACACACAATATTTTACCCAAAAAATAATAGTTATAAAATATGAAAATGTCTATTCCTGATATAACAGAAAACATTGACTTATTTTTTTAAGCAATCATTGGGAAAGAATGTTGTTCTCATATTCCAAAGCTCCAGGTTCTCCAGAATGTGTAATATCAATGTCAATGGGTTTTTATTGTACAGAATAAACATTCAAAGCAACGGAAGGAAAAGCAACACGACACACCTAAACCCAATCACTCCTTAAAGAAAGGGCATTAATTTGGTGATGAATTGCTCACTGAGTCATTCCATAGAGGGATGCTTCAAAAAGAAAGTAGGAAGTATCAAGTTAATGAATTTACAGATACAGTCAAGCCACTTAGTAATCTGAGCAAAAGAGTGGAACTGGAGATTCATTGCTTCCATTTCTCCATCTGTCAGATATTTAAAGCTATTTACCTTCTTTTCAGAGGTTTAGGGAAGATTAGTTGATTTCCTGAAGTATGTTGAAAGTGAAAAGTCCTTTTACTTTTACCAAGTCTCTTTCTTACATTTACTAGGTCGGGTATTGCTGTAAATCAACACCAGAGACCAAGAGATTCTATTACAGCAACCCAAGAACAAGTTGTAGGAGATGGATAAGAAATTAACGCAACAGGGATGGGTCACCAGACTCCCTAGATTAAAAAAAAAGTCTATCAGTCCCCAGTTCAAGTAGCACTTTTATATATTTTTCATCAAACATTAATGAATGTCTTCTATGTGCTGAATCCTGTAATGTATTAGTGAAATGTCCTTGATTAAATAAAGATGTAATTTTTTTTAGCATTTACTTTATACTAGGCTATATGCTAAGTGATTTACATGCATTAACTTAATTTCTAAAATTATAATTATTGAATATATTTTATTATTCCCATTTTGCAAATTAGGAAATGGAGGCTCAGCAAGTTTAATTACTTTTCCCCAGGTTATATAACTAAGGGGTAGCCAAGCCAAAATACAAACTCTGTAGCCTATCATCATAGTTATATTGCCTATGAAAGCTATACAATATATTTTCATGTTACAAGTAAATTTTAGGCAAAAGTATTGCCCATTGGGAGTGCAACTAGTACAGGGAAAAGAGTATTAAATCTGGCAGCAGGTAACGTATCTCAAGCCCAGTTTTGCTGTTATTTACTTTTCTGGTTTTGACCAAGTTATTCTTAGCTTTCTGTGTGCAAACTAAGAAGAATGGCCTGGAAAACTTACTGTTATTCTTTGTTCTGGCCTCATTCTTCTAGAGGCTAATAGCCAGTTCCCATGTGAAAAGATATTGTGCCATAATCTCACAAAATCCTGGAATGCATGAACTCATTTATTACAGCCAATTATGTAGGTTGGATGTACAAAATTAAACAAGATAATCTTTTATACTCATTCTCTGTTTTTATAAAATTGTGGTTTGTTTTTCGCTTGCTTCACTCAGCTTCAGAGACATTCCTACTACCTGACATTAAATCAGTTATCTGTTTATTGACTGTCTCTTCCACTGAAATATAAACTCTTTGAGAACAAAAGACATATTTACATTATTTTCTGCTGTATTTCTAGTACCTAGAATGGTGACCACTAGATGCTCAATAAATAGTTGCTGAATCAATAGGGAAGCTTAAGTATTCAATTGAAATTTGACAGAACTCTCTGCTTGCTTCCAATGTCTTAAATGTAAAAGAGCAAAGGCCACTAACTACCTTTTTTTTTTTTTTTTTTTTTTTTTGAGACAGAGTCCCGCTCTATTGCCCAGGCTGGAGTGCAGTGGTGCAATCTCGATCTCGGGTCACTGCAACCTCCGCCTCCCAGGTTCAAGCAATTCTTCTCCCTCAGCCTCCCAAGTAGCTGGAACTACGGGCATGCATTACCACGCCCAACTAATTTTTGTATTTTTAGTAGAGACAGGGTTTCCCCATACTGGCAAGGCTGGTCTCGAACTCTTGACCTCGTGATCCACCCACCTCAGCCTCCCAAAGTGCTGCGATTACAGCTATGAGCCACTACGGCTGGCCAGCTACTAACTACTTTTATTGAATAGTACAAAAATTCCCTCTTTTCCTCCAGCACACACACACACTCACAAGTACACATCATGAAGCCAGTAATGCCTGCCCCCTCCATCACAGTCAGCCAGTATGACTTTGAAAAGTCAGTTCATCAAAGTGGGCCTTAGTTGCCTCACTGGAAAATTTAAAGTACATATTTTAATTCCCTGAGGTCTCCAAGTGGAAAAGAGTGAATAGCAAAGGTCTCTGCATCTTTCCTAAATCAGAGTTTAATGATTCAATAATTTCCTGTTGTTGTTTTAATTGAGACAGGGTCTTGTTCTGTTACCCAGTCATGGCTCACTGCAGCCTTAACTTCCTGGACTCAAGGAATCCTCCTACCTCAGCCTCCCAAGCAGCTAAGACTACAGGTGCACACCACCACGCCTGGCTAAATTTTGTATTACATGTAGAGATGGGGCGTCACTATGTTGCCCAGGCTGGTCTGACCTCTTGGCCTCAAGCAATCCTTCTGCCTTGGCTTCCCAAAGTGCTGGGATTAGAGGCATGAGCCAAGGTGCCCAGTTGGTAATCTCTCTGAAGTCTAATATTGGCAGACAGTGGGGGAGGGTCCACCTTCTGACCAATCCCAAATATCTCAGTGAGATTCTAATAAATATGACCTCCTCCTTCTCAAAAATAGCATCAGATCTTCTGACTTGAGCATACCAGAGCCCAATACTGCTTCGCTTCAGGTTCTCAAGTGACTTTTAATCTCATTCGATACCCACATTCAAAGCACATTTTTACAACTGAAAACATCAACATAAAGAACAAACACTAAGACCTAACTCTGAACACTCACTGTCAGACAGCATTTGACGATTTAACATTGATTTGCTTATTTAAACCTTCCAATAAACCATTTTGTAGAAAAGCAAACTGAGGTACAAAATGATTGTCAATTGCCCAAGACTCATTAAAGTACCAAGTACAGTTTCATGGATTAAACCAAGAAGTAGTAACTAAAATGTTTGCTCTTAACATAATGGATAAAATAAGAAATGTGTCAGAATTATGATCAAATAAGGAACTATCTCTATTTAGAAGTTCTATCCTGAAGATAGCTAGTCAGGCATGGAAAAAGTTAATTCAGGGGCTTCTAACTACATTCTGTTCTGACACATCATTAATTTCTTTATTTCACGGATTAGTAGAAACTTTAAAAATGGTGAATGCTTGTAGTCCCAGCTACTCTGGAGGCTGAGGCAGGAGAATGGCTTGAATCCTGAAAGTGGAGGTTGCAGGGAGCTGAGATCATGCCACTTCATTCCAGCCTGGGTGACAGAGTGAGATTCTGTCTCAAAATAAATAAACAAACAAACAAACAATAAATAAATAAAATTAAAACTGAATACATCCTTCCATTTTACAAATGAGAAAACTGAGGTTGCAAGCAGCAAAGTGATACCATGTGATTACTTACAGTCTGATAATTGTAGTATCACTCAGGAAAGAACTGTCCTACGTTGTGCTAAGGCAAAAACTTCACATAAGGTACCATGTAGCATAAAGTAGCTACTGTATAATTCAGGGCTTCTAAAATTATCTGGAGTTTTAAAACTCAGTCTGCACCATACTGTCAAAAACACTCATTCCTGACATTCAATGTCTGGCTTTAATTAAGTTATTTATATAGATTTTACTCCAAATGTATTTGTAGAAAAGGTAGAGCATATCAAAAACAAATTGTGGGATTTTGCTATTCACTACAGCATCTCTCCTCCTGCACATAAATGATTTAATGAGATAATGGGACTCTGGAAGGGAGTGCAAATCCAAAAGGGAGTAGACACTGCCAAAAAGGTCATTTCTTGATGCCTGTAGCAAAGGGAAATGTTCAAAATGGACTAGCATAAACACACCAGGAGGCACTTCATAATGTGCTTTGCAGCCATTTACAAGGTATTTTATGTGTTGTGTTTGATGAAAACAATAAACATCTTATATCAAATGGTAGAAATGATGTCTTATGGTTCTGCTACCTGCTGTGGCATCACTTTAAGTCACTGGAGAAACCTAGAGGATATTTAAGTCCCAAAAGAAGGCCTTTAGTTATCAACATTTGGCAAATTCATGGGTTGCTCTAGCATAAAATTTTTCTTTTTTTTTTTTTTTTTTTTTTTTTTTGGTACTTCACAGCCAGGCCTACAAATCAATCCTTTCAACACCTATTAACCTATAAAATTCCTCTATTCTTCTGCAGGGCTGAAGAATTTATATCACTCAATTTGTACAGAATGCAAATTCAAAATAATGTTCCAAAGTAGAAAGTATAGGGTATCAGTTTGTTGGGACAAATAAATCATGACAGATATATTTAATATGTTAATTATTTAGAAATAAATTTTTAATGTTCATCACAGCATGTCTTCTCTATTCTATTTCTTTCTCTTTATGTAATTTTCTTAAATGGCTGTTTTTAAAAAGCTCTGTAATAGAATTCCCTAACAGTTTAAGATATTTTTTAAGAGGCTAAATTCATTTTCTTAAGCACTTCAAAGACTCATGGCTAACCTTGAGTTAACAACCCATGTATGATGGAGGATCACTTTCTAAATCTTTGAGTTTCTGCTCTCTCTTCTGTATCTTTTTAATTTTATTACCTATCTTTGGTTTCTAGTTTGAGTTCCTTAAATATAATCAATGGCAGAAACAGAGTTTTCTGTATATATGCTCACAGAATCTAATTCTTTTTCTTTGGCCAGGAATACTATCAACTCTCTATGGTCACACTAATCAGAAGTTTTGTCTATTGACATTTTAAGAATAACCCAGGCAATAACAATGAATTAGGCAGTTATCAGGGCTGAGTGTTAGGTAAGAAACCTTCAATTTGGGGAGGGGAGTTGGAGGCCTCTAGTGGTATCACTGTGTGGGAATATTCTTGCATGTTGAAAGAATGCTATGCACAAGAAACTCTTCCTTCGTTCATCCGTTCATCCCACTATCTCATTCTCAATGTCACTTATTCTAGACAAGATCACACACTTACAGCCTCCTAATAGGTGTCTATCTCCAGAAAGGTGTTTCCCCCAGTCCATATTTTTCACACTAATCTTTCTCGGTGGCTTCCCATTGTCACAAACACACACCCAAATCCTCACTTTCATATCACTGTTCTCAAATTCTACTTACCACATGCTTATTCATTTTAAAAATATTTTACCCTTCTTTTAATCCATCTATTTTTAATCGAATATTAATTTAAGTCTGGGCACGGTGGCTCATGCCTGTAATCCCAGTATTTTAGGAGGCTGAGGCTGGTGGATCACCTGAGGTCAGGAGTTCAAGACTGGCCTGGCCAACATGATTAAACCATGTCTCTGCTAAAAATACAAAAATTAGCCAGACCTGGTGGTACGTGCCTGTAATCCCAGCTACCTGGGAGGCTGAGGCAGGAGAATCACTTGAACCCAGGGAGCAGAGGTTGCAGTGAGCCGAGATTGTGCCATTGCATTCCAACCTGGGTGACAGAGGGAGACTCCATTTCAAAATAATAATAATAATAACAATTTGAGCATTTAATGTGGTCCTCTAGCATTACTCTAGTCAGGGCTATCTTATAACATCTCTTGAAATCTAGTTATTCCCTAACTACAAGCCCCTGCTTTCTTGGTATCTTTCTCTTTCTCTGACAACTAAAAATGTAAGATTGTCAAAGATCGTAGCTTAGTTTACAAACTCTTGAACAACATTTTTAAGACAATTCACGTTACTATTTTTCCTGAATGTCTATATAATTCCATGCTTATGTTAACTGTCATGGTGCTTAGTCACTTACTGCTTTCAATTTTAATTTTCCTATGCATGTTCTGCCACATTTCTGCTTGAAGAGCAGCAGATGAAATATATACAATCCTTCTGCTTCTCCCACAGCTCATAGTCAGCATTTTGGCTGAATGAACACAATTAAATGAGAAACAATATCCCTTTACAGTATGTTTGGAGAATTATGGAAGAAACACAAACAGCCTTAAAAGAAACTGGATATACAAAACAACTCTATTAAATGGAACTACAGCTGATGCAAGAAAATTACATAATATTATTAAGTCTCTACTTTGATACCTTTCTCATTGATTTTATGACTTGATATTTTATTTATAACATTTCTTTATCCTATTTTCTCTCCTATAGATTTTATGCTATCCCTGGCACTACTGAATTCTGTAAGGCACTGGGTGCATGCTCTTTTAAATAAAATAAACTCTACCCAATAAAGTTGGAATTTTCCAAAAGAGATACTTTTAACAAAAACGATTAGAAAACAGAGAGATTAAAACAAAAGTAATGGGAAGTGTCCAGACCTTTTATTGTTGTTGTTTGGTAACTGACATTTGCTTTTGGTTGGAGGAAACTGGGCTTTTCTCTTCTCAGCTTGAGCAATAACAAATTGGGAACTGAAGAGATCTTTGTTTTTAAGAGGACAGCTGTACGTATACCCTCACAGGATGTCCTCTTTGCCAAAGTAGTCAGTTTAGACTATTTAGAAAAATTATAACTCAATACTTCTTACAAATTCCTGTGTCATGCTTTATGCGTTCCTCCATGTAGTAGTTTTCAATCCTTAAATCTTTGGGTCAAGAGGTGGAGGGCACTGTCACACAAGCCTCTTACTCCTGCCGTTCCAACTCGCACCACTGGTGCTTTGATGAATGAGAACTCAGTGAACCTCCAGGGTCCTTGTGGCTTCAGATAATTTTAGAGGTAGCAAGAATGAACAAAAGGATTCATTCAACAGTCCATGTTTGTTTTTAAAGTGGAGAGGTTGTAACCAAGTGTTTCCTGAGGCCACACATTTAGGTGATCTCTGGCCCCTATTTCTCATCCCTGGCACTACAAATGTAGCCATTTTAGAAGAAAAAAAATGTTTTAGATAATATCCCATTTACAGTTGATACACTATTTTTGTTATTTAAAAATTCCACTTACAACCCAAATTCTTAACTTCATAATCTATTTTAGATTCTTGCTTACAGATGTTTTGATTGGTAGATTCTCTTAGCTCCTCCTTCAAGGCATATTTGAGTTCACTGCCCCTTTTTGCAATCGGTTTCAGGTTTACTTCCCTGATTCTGGCAACCATGAAGAAAGGAAGGACTGACTTTCCCTTCCAGCAGGAGTGTCCTCTGTGGGACAACTCAATCCCATGTCCTAGGAATGGAGAAAAGGTGCTGAAGCCTGGACAGCTGGACTGGACAACTAACAACTAGTTAACAACTAACTCCTATGGATCATCCACAGGTTCATTGCTAAATACTTCACAGTAATTTTCTTGGTATAACTGTTAACTAAGGATGGTCATTCTCATTTTATAGATAGGAAAAGTGAGGTTCAGAAATGTTGGCTACTTTGCCCAATGACATAGTTATAAGCAGTAGAGAACCCAGGCCTGTCTGACTGCAAATCTTACTTGTTTATTCCATTGTTTTGCTCTCTAAACCACATTGTCTCTCTTCTAAGTATTAGACAAAGATGGCAATGCTGGTGTTTTCATAATAAAACTAATAAAGTTGTTACACATCTACATAATGACTTAATTCTCACTACCTTAGAGATAAGTAGCAAGGTATTATTGGTATGTTATGGATAAAGGAATTAATTTTATAAACCCTTGTGCTACAGAGTCATTGTACCACAACTATAAAACACCTGCCCTAGAGAGCTTCAGCTCTCAGAACATGTACTCATTTACTTCCTCTCTTTCATCTCTGTACTGAAGACTTTAGAACACAGAGTATTGACTTGTAATAGTGCTTAAAATGTTAGTTCTGGGGAACAATTTTATCAGGGAATAAAGATATTTAAAAGTCTATGTCTTTCTTTTCCTTCAACTGCCTCTCAAGTCCCTAGATCCTGAAAGTTACTTTCTTTCAGCTGTAAATAAACTTGTCTTTTCCCTAGCTATCACCTAAAAAAAGGCCATGAGACCTGTAGGTAAAAAAAAAAAAAAAAATGAGCACATTCTAGAATAGAAGATACACAATAACTTAGCAGAGAACTTGGCACAAATCAGATATAATCATTAGTTGCATCCAAAAACTTTAAGTACTATAATATAATTAAGATAAACAGTTATTTGCAGGAGGGGAGTTATGTGTTCCACTAAGTTTAATATTCCAGGAACATTACTTAATCTAGCAATCCAAGAATAATAACCAAATATCTTAACCACCAAATAAATTCCTTAATCATAAGAAGAAAGGGCATGCTTATCAATCATTTGGAGGTTTTTTTGAAAAGTTACCCCTAAAAAAAGTGAGAGTTTTTCACTTTCTTCTGTTTATTTTTATTGTGGCCCCCTGTAATGTCTTCTTTTATTTGGCACTCCTAGCCTTACCCAGGAAATGTATCTGTTCCATGTCCTTATTTACTGCTGGAAGGAAGTATGAGAATGACAGCTACACAAACTGAAATCCAAATCAGCCACAGAAACAATAGCATTGGCTTCTCCATTTGACTATAGCCAACAGCCAAAGAGTGACCTCTAAGTGACGCAAAATTTCCACTCCTGAGATTTTGAGTCTGGATCTCTCCTCTTTTTAATCTGTTATCTTTGTCTTAAACAACTGTAACAAGAAAGGACAAAAATGAGACTAGCCCTTTATTTTCTTCATTTCATGGACACATGCTAAAGTCTTGCTGCTTTCTGCTCTTCCAACTCGCTGCAATCTTTCAGAGCTCCTCTTGGGAAAAAAAAATGAACAAAGCACTGAGCAGGATACACTGATGTGGAGCTCTAGGGGTTGGCAAACATCAAGTTGCACAGAAGTCACCAGGGTATTAAGCAACTATCACAAAGTATGTGAAAGATATCTTTGGAAATATTTTTCTTTTTCATACATTCTTCACTTTTGCCTTCTAGAAACCCAACGTTCTCACTTACTATTTTAATATAACAAAACTTCTGAATACTCAAATTTAACTAAGCTTGACTGACCTGTGGTTTAACAACAACAACAAAGAAGTATGTTTAAAAGAAATACTAACTTGTATTTCTATAGGATTTTATTTTAAAATATATATTTATAAGCAGATATAGATTTATGCACACATATACCCTCATGCATATTTATTTATTATGATAAAGAGTTATTTGACATGGTCATGCTAGATAAATTCAAAACGCAAGCAACTTCAAAATGTAAGACAGTGATTCTATAGACTGAATATAGCTCCAGTGAACATAACTAGAATCAATTCAGTGATACTAATGTGTCTAATGACTGCTAGTGTCTGTGGGTGTGCCTAGCAATCATTAGACATATTAGTACCACTGAATCTTTCTTCAAAGAAAAATAATTTTTTCAAATTTTAAACCAGGAAAGAACTTTTACTGTCCTTATCAATTCAAAGCCAAGTCATTAGTACTCAGTTTGCCATAATTATTTATACCACATTCTATTTTGTTAACTATACATCACTAATTGTTTTTATAGCTATTCACAAATTTTCATCTTTAAAATATGTTGACATTTCTATTGGGTTTGAATAGCCCATATTTTCCAATAACTGAGTAAGATCCATATTCCAAGAGGATGGGGGTAGGTTCCACATCTAGCTGAAAGGGTATGCATATTTTTCTAGCTACATTTCTCCAGTAAGAGGCTGAAGGAGCCACTGAAGCCCTCCAGGTATGTTTAACTTGATAGTTACCTAATATGCCAACCACTCAACTCCTTCTTAACTTTCGAGTAAAAGTTAATTGAACTGAACAGAACTTTGTTTGCTTTTGAAAATACTAAGAGTAATTATCTCTAAAGTTATTCCAGTTTCCAAGTCTTTCTTCTTAATTTGCCAGTATGGAAGTTCTAGATCATCAAAATAATCAAGACAGAGCTATACAACTACAATTGTTAATAATTAGGTAGAGAATAATGCCATTACTTACATTCTTAATTCTATACCAAGTCGAATAAAACTACTTATCCCATTATAAATTCAGGCATATTGTTATTTGAAAAATAAAGAACATTTTGATTCTTTAAATAGAAAGATGTATTATATTTCAAACAATGGAGAAATAGATAACATGATATATAACTCGGGTATCTGGATTTTTATAAAAGATGAAGTTATATATCAGCAGCCAATATAACTTTCAGCCTAGGTTGTTCAAAATTAAATTAACTGGTGCAAATTAGGCTGAGCCAATTCCAAAAAGGTCTGATGTGAAACACAATTCACAGACTATTAGGATCCTTGGTACCACTGCCATTAAAATGCCACTCGATGGACTTCTAAAGCAACCCAGCCCCTCAGCAAGCTATTAAATCAGATATGGAATACTACCTGAGAATATGAAATGCTCATGACACCTTTGTCTTTCAAGGTAATAATGGAATGATTTTTAATTTCTGGGCTCATTAAAATACACTTAAGTCATTTAAGAGATTCTATTAGGTGATCCACAGCATATGACAAGTTGAAGGATTTAGTCTTGGGAAAAAATTAACAATTCACTTTCCTTCTTGACCTAATTTTTTAAATGCTGTCCTAAATAGTTCCTTAATCTCTTCTAATTTCATTTCCTGAATAAAGAAATCCTGAAAAACAATATGTAAGTCTACATACAACAACTTAAACAGATTTATTAACGAGTGACTCCAGACTTAAATATCCAACCACCTACCCAACAGCTCTACTTGAGTGACTAATACACACATCACAACAAGTACACCTAGAACTAACCTGGTTCCCATTTCAGCACCTCCTCCCAGGATCTTCTCTCAGCACACAGCAACTGGATTCCACCAGTTTCTTAGTTCAAAAACCTTCCTGTTATCCCTTTTCTCGCACATACCTCACACATAACCATTGGTCAATCCGATGAGTTCTAACTTCAGCATATGTCCCTAATATGACTACTTCTTATTGTCTTCCAAGCTATTGATGACCCAAGGCATGATTCTCAAACTTTGATGGGCATCAGAACTTTCTGGGAGGCTTGTTGCAACACAGATTCCTGGGCCCTACCTACCTCAACAGTCTGTGATTCAGGTCTAAGGTAGAGTCCAGGTGATGTTGCTGTAGCTGCCCCAGGAACCATGCTTGAGAACTGCCATCCTATACTAAGTCACCATTGCCTGTTGCCTATACTATTTCATATATGTCCTTCCGACTTCTCTTTTTCAGCCCTTACTCCCTTGGAGTTTGTTTTCCAGAGAGTAGCCCAAATGATTTGCTTTAAATCTAAGTTAAATTTTGTTACTCCTCTACTCAGATACCTGCCCCCTGCCCTTATGGTTTCCATCTTACCCAGAGAAGAAACTGAAGTCTATATATAATCATCTACATGACCTGACAAAATCAACTTCAACTTTTACTTCTCTAAAATTTCTCATTTTTCTCTAGCTGCACTGAAGGATGCTTCATGAGCATTCAAACACATTCCCACCTCATTGCTGCGCAGGTTCTGGTGTTTCGACCTCGTAACACTCAGCCTCCAGATTTTGGAAGGGTGCATTCCCTCAGCATGATCAAGTGACATCTCATCAGAAAGACCTTCGATTTTCTTCACAGCACTCAGAGAATACGTTTAAACTTTTTATATATATATATTTTTTATTATACTTTAAGTTCTAGGGTACATGTGCATAACGTGCAGGTTTGTTACATATGTATACTTGTGCCATGTTGGTGTGCTGCACCCATCAACTCGTCAGCACCCATCAATTCATCATTTATATCAGGTATAACTCCCAATGCAATCCCTCCCCCCTCCCCCTTCCCCCCTCCCCATGATAGGTCCCGGTGTGTGATGTTCCCCTTCCAGAGTCCAAGTGATCTCATTGTTCAGTTCCCACCTATGAGTGAGAACATGCGGTGTTTGGTTTTCTCTTCTTGTGATAGTTTGCTAAGAATGATGGTTTCCAGCTGCATCCATGTCTCTACAAAGGACGCAAACTCATCCTTCTTCATGGCTGCATAATATTCCATGGTGTATATGTGCCACATTTTCTTAATCCAGTCTGTCACAGATGGACATTTGGGTTGATTCCAAGTCTTTGCTATTGTGAATAGTGCCACAATAAACATACGTGTGCATGTGTCATTATAGCAGCATGATTTATAATCCTTTGGGTATATACCCAATAGTGGGATGGCTGGGTCATATGGTATTTCTAGTTCTAGATCCTTGAGGAATTGCCATACTGTTTTCCATAATGGTTGAACTAGTTTACAATCCCACCAACAGTGTAAAAGTGTTCCTATTTCTCCACATCCTCTCCAGCACCTGTTGTTGCCTGACTTTTTAATGATTGCCATTCTAACTGGTGTGAGATGGTATCTCATTGTGGTTTTGATTTGCATTTCTCTGATGGCAAGTGATGATGAGCATTTTTTCATGTGTCTGTTGGCTGTATGAATGTCTTCTTTTCAGAAATGTCTGTTCATATCCTTTGCCCACTTTTTGATGGGGTTGTTTGTTTTTTTCTTGTATATTTGTTTGAGTTCTTTGTAGATTCTGGATATTAGTGCTTTGTCAGATGAGTAGATTGTAAAACTTTTCTCCCATTCTGTAGGTTGCCTGTTCACTCTGGTGGTAGTTACTTTTGCTGTGCAGAAGCTCTTTAGTTTAATCATATCCCATTTGTCAATTTTTGCTTTTGCTGCCATTGCTTTTGGTGTTTTAGACATGAAGTCCTTGCCCATGCCTATGTCCTGAATGGTACTACCTAGATTTTCTTCTAGGGTTTTTATGGTATTAGGTCTAACATTTAAGTCTCTAATCCATCTTGAATTAATCTTCGTATAAGGAGTAAGGAAAGGATCCAGTTTCAGCTTTCTACTTATGGCTAGCCAATTTTCCCAGCACCATTTATTAAATAGGGAGCCCTTTCCCCATTTCTCGTTTCTCTCAGGTTTGTCAAAGATCAGATGGCTGCAGATGTGTGGTATTATTTCTGAGGACTCTGCTCTGTTCCATTGGTCTATATCTCTGTTTTGGTACCAGTACCATGCTGTTTTGGTTACTGTAGCCTTGTAGTATAGTTTGAAGTCAGGTAGCGTGATGCCTCCAGCTTTGTTCTTTTGACTTAGAATTGTCTTGGCAATGCAGGCTCTTTTTTGGTTCCATATGAACTTTAAAGCAGTTTTTTCCAGTTCTATGAAGAAAGTCATTGGTAGCTTGATGGGGATGGCATTGAATCTATAAATAACCTTGGGCAGTATGGCCATTTTCACGATATTGATTCTTCCTATCCATGAGCATGCTATGTTCTTCCATTTGTTTGTGTCCTCTTTGATTTCACTGAGCAGTGGTTTGTAGTTCTCCTTGAAGAGGTCCTTTACATCCCTTGTAAGTTGGATTCCTAGGTATTTTATTCTCTTTGAAGCAATTGTGAATGGAAGTTCATTCATGATTTGGCTCTCCGTTTGTCTGTTACTGGTGTATAAGAATGCTTGTGATTTTTACACATTGATTTTGTATCCTGAGACTTTGCTGAAGTTGCTTATCAGCTTAAGGAGATTTTGGGCTGAGACAATGGGGTTTTCTAAATATACAATCATGTCATCTGCAAACAGGGACAATTTGACTTCTTCTTTTCCTAACTGGATACCCTTTATTTCTTTCTGTTGCCTGATTGCCCTAGCCAGAACTTCCAACACTATGTTGAATACGAGTGGTGAGAGAGGGCATCCCTGTCTTGTGCCAGTTTTCAAAGGGAATTTTTCCAGTTTTTGCCCATTCAGTATGATATTGGCTGTGGGTTTGTCATAAATAGCTCTTATTATTTTGAGATATGTTCCATCAATACCGAATTTATTGAGCGTTTTTAGCATGAAGGGCTGTTGAATTTTGTCAAAAGCCTTTTCTGCATCTATTGAGATAATCATGTGGTTCTTGTCTTTGGTTCTGTTTATATGCTAGATTACGTTTATTGATTCGCGAATGTTGAACCAGCCTTGCGTCCCAGGGATGAAGCCCACTTGATCGTGGTGGATAAGCTTTTTGATGTGCTGCTGAATCCGGTTTGCCAGTATTTTATTGAGGATTTTTGCATCGATGTTCATCAGGGATATTGGTCTAAAATTCTCTTTTTTTGTTGTGTCTCTGCCAGGCTTTGGTATCAGGATGATGTTGGCCTCATAAAATGAGTTAGGGAGGATTCCCTCTTTTTCTATTGATTGGAATAGTTTCAGAAGGAATGGTACCAGCTCCTCCTTGTACCTCTGGTAGAATTCAGCTGTGAATCCATCTGGTCCTGGGCTTTTTTTGGTTGGTAGGCTATTAATTATTGCCTCAATTTCAGAGCCTGCTATTGGTCTATTCAGGGATTCAAACTTCCTGGTTTAGTCTTGGAAGAGTGTAAGTGTCCAGGAAATTATTCATTTCTTCTAGATTTTCTAGGTGATTTGTGTAGAGGTGTTTATAGTATTCTCTGATGGTAGTTTGTATTTCTGTGGGGTCTGTGGTGATATCCCCTTTATCATTTTTTTATTGCATCTATTTGATTCTTCTCCCTTTTCTTTTTTATTAGTCTTGCTAGCGGTCTGTCAATTTTGTTGATTTTTTCAAAAAACCAACTCCTGGATTCATTGATTTTTTAGAGGGTTTTTTGTGTCTCTATCTCCTTCAGTTCTGCTCTGATCTTAGCTATTTCTTGCCTTCTGCTAGCTTTTGAATGTGTTTGCTCTTGCTTCTCCAATTTTTTTAATTGTGATGTTAGAGTGTCAATTTTAGATCTTTCCAGCTTTCTCTTGTGGGCATTTAGTGCTATAAATTTCCCTCTACATGCTGCTTTAAATGTGTCCCAGAGATTCTGGTATGTTGTATCTTTGTTCTCATTGGTTTCAAAGAAAATCTTTATTTCTGCCTTCATTTCATTATGTACCCAGTAGTCATTCAGGAGCAAGTTGTTCAGTTTCCAGGTAGTTGAGTGGTTTTGATTGAGCTTCTTAGTCCTGAATTCTAGTTTGATTGCACTGTGGTCTGAGAGACAGTTTGTTATAATTTCTGTTCTTTTACATTTGCTGAGGAGTGCTTTACTTCCAATTATGTGGTCAATTTTGGAATAAGTGCGATGTGGTGCTGAGAAGAATGTATATTCTGTTGATTTGGGGTGGAGAGTTCTATAGATGTCTATTAGGTCCGCTTGGTGCAGAGATGAGTTCAATTCCTGGATATCCTTGTTAACTTTCTGTCTCATTGATCTGTCTAATGTTGACAGTGGAGTGTTGAAGTCTCCCATTATTATTGTATGGGAGTCTAAGTCTCTTTGTAAGTCTCTAAGGACTTGCTTTATGAATTTGGGTGCTCCTGTATTGGGTGCATATATATTTAGGATAGTTAGCTCTTCCTGTTGAATTGATCCCTTTACCATTATGTAATGGCCTTCTTTGTCTCTTTTGATCTTTTATGGTTTAAAGTCTATTTTATCAGAGACTAGGATTGCACCCCCTGCTTTTTTTTTGTCCTCCATTTGCTTGGTAGATCTTCCTCCATCCCTTTATTTTGAGCCTATGTATGTCTCTGCATGTGAGATGGGTCTCCTGAATACAGCAGACTGATGGGTTTTGACTCTTTATCCAGTTTGCCAGTCTGTGTCTTTTCATTGGAGCATTTAGTCCATTTACATTTAAGGTGAATATTGTTATGTGTGAACTTGATCCTGCCATTATGATATTAACTGTTTTTTTTTTGCTCGTTAGTTGATGCAGTTTCTTCCTAGCCTCGATGGTCTTTACATTTTGGCATGTTTTTGCAATGGCTGGTACCGGTCGTTCCTTTCCATGTTTAGGGCTTCCTTCAGGGTCTCTTGTAAGGCAGGCCTGGTGGTGACAAAATCTCTAAGCATTTGCTTATCTGTAAAGGATTTTATTTCTCCTTCACTTATGAAACTTAGTTTGGCTGGATATGAAATTCTAGGTTGAAAATTCTTTTCTTTAAGAATGTTGAATATTGGCCCCCACTCTCTTCTGGCTTGGAGAGTTTCTGCCGAGAGGTCTGCTGTTAGTCTGATGGGCTTCCCTTTGCGGGTAACCCGACCTTTCTCTCTGGCTGCCCTTAAGATTTTTTCGTTCATTTCAACTTTGGTGAATCTGGCAATTATGTGTCTTGGAGTTGCTCTTCTCGAGGAGTATCTTTGTGGTGTTCTGTGTATTTCCTGAATTTGAATGTTGGCCTGCCCTACCAGGTTGGGGAAGTTCTCCTGGATGATATCCTGAAGAGTGTTTTCCAACTTGGTTCCATTTTCCCCCTCACTTTCAGGCACCCCAATCAGATGTACATTTGGTCTTTTTACATAATCCCATACTTCTTGCAGGCTTTGTTCATTTCTTTTTCTTCTTTTTTCTTTTGGTTTCTCTTCTCACTTCATTTCATTCATTTGATCCTCAATCGCTGATACTCTTTCTTCCAGTTGATCAAGTCAGTTACTGAAGCTTGTGGATTTGTCACGTATTTCTCGTGTCATGGTTTTCATCTCTGTCATTTCGTTTATGACCTTCTCTGCATTAATTATTCTAGCTATCAATTCTTCCACTCTTTTTTCAATATTTTTAGTTTCTTTGCGCTGGGTATGTAATTCCTCCTTTAGCTCTGAGAAGTTTGATGGACTGAAGCCTTCTTCTCTCATCTCGTCAAAGTCATTCTCTGACCAGCTTTGATCCGTTGCTGGCGATGACCTGTGCTCCTTTGCAGGGGGAGATGCACTCTTATTTTTTGAATTTCCAGCTTTTCTGCCCTGCTTCTTCCCCATCTTCGTGGTTTTATCTGCCTCTGGTCTTTGATGATGGTGACGTACTGATGGGGTTTTGGTATAGGTGTTCTTCCCATTTGATAGTTTTCCTTCTAATAGTCAGGACCCTCAGCTGTAGGTCTGTTGGAGATTGCTTGAGGTCCACTCCAGACCCTGTTTGCCTGGGTATCAGCAGCAGAGGTTGCAGAAGATAGAATATTGCTGAACAGCGAGTGTACCTGTCTGATTCTTACTTTGGGAGCTTCCTCTCAGGGGTGTACTCCACCTTGTGAGGTGTGGGGTGTCAGACTGCCCCTAGTGGGGGATGTCTCCCAGTTATGCTACTCAGGGGTCAGGGACCCACTTGAGCAGGCAGTCTGTCCCTTCTCAGATCTCAACCTCTGTGTTGGGAGATCCACTGCTCTCTTCAAAGCTGTCAGACGGAGTCGTTCAGGTCTGCACAGGCCTCTCCTGCTTTTCCTGTTGTTTTTTTAGCTGTGCCCTGTCCCCAGAGGTGGAGTCTACAGACACAGGCAGGTTTCCTTGAGGTGCTGTGAGCTCCACCCAGTTCCAGCTTCCCAGCGGCTTTGCTTACCTACTTAAGCCTCAGCAATGGCTGGCGCCCCTCCCCCAGTCTCGCTGCTGCCTTGAGGTTAGATTGCAGACTGCTGTGCTAGCAATGAGGGAGGCTCCCTGGACGTAGGACCCTCCCGGCCAGGTGTGGGTATAATCTCCTGGTGTGCCTGTTTGCTTAAAGCGCAGTATTGGGGTGGGAATTACCCGATTTTCCAGGTGTTGTGTGTCTCAGTTCGCCTGGCTAGGAAAAGGGATTCCCTTCCCCCTTGCACTCCCCAGGTGAGGCAATGCCTCGCCCTGCTTCAGCTCTCGCTGGTCGGGCTGCAGCAGTTGACCAGCACCGATTGTCCAGCACTCCCCAGTGAGATGACCCCAGTACCTCAGTTGAAAATGCAGAAATCACCGGTCTTCTGTGTCGCTCGCGCCAGGAGTTGGAGACTGGAGCTGTTCCTATTCGGCCATCTTGCTCCGGAATCTAATACGTTTAAACTTTGACAAATGTATGTGCTATTTATTTCTTGCTTGTCTCCTCCTATGAAAATATAATTTATCCCAAGAACAGAGACTTGGCCCTGTTTGATCATCACTAGATTCTCAGCACCTGGAACAGGATTTCACACAAAGCAGCTGTTTATACATTATTGGATGAATCAGTGAAAAAATAAATGAATGTAGGCCTACAGAAAGAGTGATAATTTAGCAAGAGTACCTACTGTGTTTATGTATCAACAACTCTGTTAGATACTTAGTATATGGCATTGTAAGCATGCCTAGGAGATATCGCAGGTTTGGCTCCAGATCACCACTGTAAAGTGAGTCATGAGTTTTTTTGGTTTCCCAGTGCACAGGAAAATTGTGTTTACACTGTTTTGTAGTATATTAAGTGTGCAATAGTACAATATATATAAAAATATGCATACCTTAATTTAAAAATACTTTATTGCTAAATAATGCTAACAATCATCTGAGCCTTCAGCAAGTTGTAATCTTTTTGCTGACTGATCAGGGTGGTGGTTGCTGAAGGTTGGGGTGGTAGTGCCGGTTTCTTAAATTAAGGCAACAATGAAGTCTTCCTTTCACAAAAGATTTCTCTGTAGCATGCAATGCTGTTTAATAGCATTTTATCATCAGAATTTCTTTCAAAAGTGGAGTCAATCCTCTCAAACTCTGCCACTGTTTTGTTAACTAAGTTTATGACCTATTCTAAATCCTTTGTTGTCATTTCAACAATGTTCACAGCATTCCATCTCATAAAATCACTTTCTTTGCTCATCCATATGAAGCAATTCTTCATTCATTCAAGTTTATTATGAGATTGCAGCAAAGAAGATCAGCCACATCTTCAGGCTCCACTTTTAATTCTAGCTCTCTTGCAATTTCCACCACATCTGCAGTTAACTTTTTCCATTGGTGTCGTGAACCCCTCAAAGTCATCCATGAGGGTTGATATCAATTTATTCCAAATTCCTGTTCGTGTTGATATTTTGACTTCCTCTCATGAAGTATGAATGTTCTTAATGGCATCTAGAATGATAAATTTATTTCTAGAGGGTTTTCAATTTACCTTGCCTAGATCCATTGAAGGAAGCACTACCTATGGCAGCTATAGCTGTATGAAATGTACTTCTTAAATATAAGTCTTAAATAATAAGATTTCAAAGTCAAAATTATTCCTTAGTCCATAGGCTGCAAAATGGATGTTGTGTTAGCAGCCATGAAAACATGAATTTTCTTGTACATCTTCATGAGAGCTTTTGGATAACAAGTGCATTGTCAGCAATAATGTCTTGAAGGTAATCTTTTTTTACTGAGTAGTAGGTCTCAATAGTGGACTTAAAATGCTGTAAACAATTGTGCTGTCGTCCAGGTTTTGTTGTTTTATTTCTAGAGCACAGACAGAGTAGATTTATCATAATTCTTAAGTACCCCAAGATTTTCAAAAAGGTAAATGAGCATTGTCTTCAACTTAAAGTCAGCAGCTGTATTAGCTCCTAACAAGAGTCAACCTGTCTTTTGAAGCTTTGAAGTCAGGCATTGATTTCTCTATACCTATGAAAGTCCTAGATGAAATCTTCCAACAGGAGGCTCTTTTATCTACATTGAAAATATGTTGTTTAGTGTAGTCATCTTCCTTTATTATCTTAGGTTTTCTGGATAAATTGCTACTGCTTCTGTATCAGTACTTGCTGTTTCACCTTGCATTTTTATGTGATGGTGATGCATTTTTAAGATTTTTTTCTTAAACTTTAGGAACCAACTCCTGCTAGCTCCAAACTTCTCTTCCATAGCTCTCTCACTTCTTTCAGCCTTTGTAGAACTGAAGAGAATTAGGAACTTGTTCTGAATTAGGCTTTGGCTTAAGGGAGTGTTGTGGCTGGTTGGATCTTCTATCCACACCACTCAAACATTCTCCATTTCAGCAATAAAAGCAGTTTCATTTATTTATCATTTGTGTGTTCGCTGCAGTAGTAGTTTTAATTTCCCTCAAGAACTTTTCCTTTGCATTCATTACGTGACTGTTTAGTACAAGAGACCTAGTTTTTGGCCTATCTCAGCTTTTGACATGCCTTCCTCACTAAGCTTAATCATTTCTAGTTTTTGATTTAAAGTGAGAGACGTGTGATTCTTCCTTTCAATTGAAAAATTGGAGGTCATTGTAGGGTTATTAACTGGTCTGTCTTCATTATTGTTGTGTCTCAGAAAATACGAAGGCCCAAGGATGGGGAGAAATGTAGGCAAAACCAGTCAATGTAATAGTCAGAACACACACAAGATTGATTAAGTTTGTTGTCTCACATGGACACTGTTCGTGGAGAATCATAACAGGTATAATAAAAATGAGAAAATGTTAAATATTGTGACAATTACCAAAGTGTGACATAGAGACATGAAATGAGCATGTGCTATTATGAAAATGGTGTTAGGAAATGGACTTGCTTGACACAGGGTTGCCACAGACCTTCAATTTATAAAAAATAGTATCAGAAAATGCAATAAAGTGAAGCCTAATAAAACAAGGTATGCTTGTACTTATATCCTACAAGGACTCTGTACTATAACTTTTTATAAATGGTGTGGAAACAAGGGGAGACAACAAGGGGGGAGAAGCTACACAAAGTAACTTTAAATAACACAGGCATAAGGAGAGGCATAGGAAACCACCTGAAGTCTTTGTGATTGTGTAGCTTAAGCCTATGTTGTTTCTTGCTCCATTACACAATGAATGAATGAATTAAACTAGATTAATTCATTTGTTAAATATTTTGAGCATGACATATCAAGATCCAAGTATAGGACACACAAGGATAATTTTTTTTTAAAGTCCTAATCTATAATCTGGCAGAAGAAAAAGGAAAAATACATGTATGGCAATTGTATTGTCTTTTAAATTTATGTATATATAACATGTATGTATACACAAATAAATATATACATTGTTTATATATACAAATATACGTGTGTGTATATATATATGCATACACACATACATACATATATGTCTACTTATGAGATGAGGTGAAGCTTAGAATATAACAGTCCTAGAAGAATACAGTGTATAAGAAAGGGCATCATGCTAGATTGAGAAATTTAGTTGGGACTTCTTTCCTATCGGCTGACTATGGAACATCTAAGAAAATATGCCGAGTAAAGCACTTTTCCTACCACTTTGAAGCTCAGAATGAAAAACTCACTTGAAGGTCCACATTTTGGGCTTGTGCTAGGAGAGGTGGTCAATAATTTCATGACTATGAATCACCTCACCAAAGCGAAGTATACACAGTGAGGAGACTGGACCAAATGTGGCAAAGGGAAACTCTAGGGATATAGAGCCCAAAGGAAATGTGTTTCATGAAAAGTATATAACAGTCTTAGAAGTGCTTAATAATAAGATTGAGACTTTGGAAAAAGTCCATGAAACTTAAAAACCCTGCAGCAATTGATCACCACATATTTTGGGAGGAGTTTTCTGGGGGAAAGACAGTTCGGAGAGATTTGTGGAGTGAGTGGGAAGGAGATAAATAAAGACACTACAAAAAAGATGATAATGGGACAGCTTAAGGAAGTTGCAGAGAAATTCTTTTTAGAATTGTAATGAGCAGAAAGAATTGAGGCGACTATATCAAGGAAAACCATTAACTCTTTGTTTCACGTAAATGCCATTCATTGAGTAAACTCTGGCATTGAAATTTCCCGCTAGAAAAACAAACGAATAAACACTTTTTGAGCACTTGCTCCATGTCAGGAATTATACAAGCTTCTGTCTTAGGCATGACCACCTGAGATTCACGCAAGACACCAACATGTGTGCAGTTATCAAAACCATTAAATAACGTAACTAAAATTATTTTTCTAGAAATTATGGTCCAGGGCCTCTATTCAACATATATCTCAAAATTCCTATTCAGTCTATTCAATCAACCCTGCTAAATATCCCACCATCACAGGTTAACTCATCCTTATCCAGTTCTCTATACCAGTTAAATTTTTCTGTCCATTCCAGTCCTTTCCTTGATACTTCTATTCAACTACTGTCTGCCCACTAGGCATGGTGTTTAGTTACCCATCTCTGATTCAAAGTACTCTAGAGTCAATTTGAATTATTTTTAGATTAAAAAAAATATGAACTGTTTCAAACCTACCAATCATTTGTACAGTTCTCCATTTTTTATTCTAACAGTCATTGCTACCTGCTTACAAGGCTGAAATAAGATATTTCGATTTTAATCCTATCTTGGACTTATAAAGTATCATTCTTCTAAAGAGCGCAGTGACCTTTGTCGTCTATCCTTACAATATCTGTAGAAGAACCAGCATTATTCTCATTTAACAGCTGACAAAATAGATACAGAAGATGAAATGACTCTGTTAGACTGTGTTCCTTTATTCTTGCCAAGCAGTGACCTTACACTGTAAAATTCTTTACACAATATGCGCCTTTTAGGGAAAAGAGATGTTCTAATTATGGTTAACAACCAAAACCTTGGGGTCTGGCCATTGCTTTAACATAAAAGGGAAGGGTAAATGAACATAGAGAACATAATTCAGTTTACTACTAATATTATACAATATATAACAAATATTAAAAGAATGCAGCATTTATGTTTTCTTGAATTTCTGATTAACAAAGAATATGTTTTTGTGCCTTAGGTCTTTAAAACAAAATTTTCTCAAAAATGATATGGTATTTTTAATACCTTTCTCACTGCGAGGATAGTCACTACCTCATTCTAATAGCATCTGTTTACTCTACTTATCACAGCCAAGAAATAAAAAAAAAAAAAAAATCTCAGAGCTCCAAAAGGACTCAGAAAATGCCTATATATAGGAGGGAAGCCTACATTTCCTCCCTATTTGATTTCACAAAATTCCTTTACTAAGTCATTCATTATTCAGAATGTGGCTACACCTTACAAGTTAAACAATTTGCAATGACCCTAGTATGCCGTAGCTCCTGTCACTCCATGAATAAATCCTATTCATCATTCCATATGGTTTGGCTTTAATTTTCATTAAATATGATTCGGTTTGGTTTTAATTTCATGTAAAACCTTCCTAGATTCCACTAAATTCTGAGTTTTCTAACAAATCCTAATACAGACATGGGTGAGCAAAAACATGAGGGAGTGATTATTATGGTTCCAGTATGTAAGTGCTTTGAGGACAGCATCTCAATTAACCACACAATTCAGTAACCCTATACATTGATGTACTAACAACAGCAGCAGCAGCAGCAGCAGCATCTGTCCAAATACCCCAAAGGGCTTGTTAGAATGCAGATTCTTGAATCAATAGGCCTTAGGCAGGGCCTGTGGTATGATGTGTAGACCACAAAGTGCACTTGGTCTACGTAGGCTGTCACTGAGGAAATCAAGGCTAGGAGAGTTTGTATACCTGGTACATGGCTGACCACAGAACTGATATCAATACCAGAATTCATCACCAGCTTTAATTGCAAAGTCTTCATTTTTCATCAGGGTTCAGCAAGCTAGGGCCTGCAGGCAACACAGAAACACTGTCAGGCCCATTCATTTACCCAATGCCTATGCTGTTATTTGTTCACGCTACCTGAGGGCAGAGTTGAGTTGATTACCACAGAAACAATGTGGCCAGAAAAGCCTAATATATTTATTATCTGGTTCTTTTCAGAAAAATTTGCCAACCTCTCCTTTAAATCATAGCACTGTATTGTCATATTAATTTGTTTTAAATCCCCAGAGCCATATATAAAGTGGTATGGAACAAATGTTTAAAATAATAGCTCCCATTTGTCACTTCCTGTCATTTCATCTACAACTTTTATAACAATTTTCTTTTTGATGCATAAAATCATTTTTTAATTATACTTTAAGTTCTGGGGTATATGTGCAAAACGTGCAGGTTTGTCACATAGGTATACACGTGTCATGGTGGTTTGGTGCACCTATCAACCCGTCACCTACACTAGGTATTTCTCTTAATGTTCTCCCTTCCCTAGTCCCCTGCCCTGAGAGCCCCCAGTGTGTGATGTTCCTCTCCCTGTGTCAATGCGTTCTCATTGTTCAACTCCCACTTATGAGTGAGAACACGCGGTGTTTGGTTTTGTTACTGTGTTAGTTTGCTGAGAATGATGGTTTCCAGCTTCATCTATGTCCCTGCAAAGGATATGAACTCATCCTTTTTTGTGGCTGCATAATATTCCATGGTGTGTGTGTGTGTGTGTGTGTGTGTGTATGTGACATATTTTCTTTATCCAGTCTATCATTGATGGGCATTTGGGTTGGTTCCAAGTCTTTGCTATTTTGAACAGTGCTTCAGTAAACATATGTGTACATGTGTCTTTATGCTAGAATGATTTGTGATACTTTGGGTATATTCCCAGTAATGGGATTGTGGGTCAAATGCTATTCCTGGTTCTAGATCTTTGAGGAATTGCCACACTGTCTTCTACAATAGTTGAACTAATTTACACTCCCACCAACAGTGTAAAAGCATTCCTATTTCTCCACAGACTCTCCAGCCGTCTGTTGTTTCCTGATTTTTTAATGTTCCCAATTCTAATTATCATGAGATGGTATCTCATTGTGGTTTTGATTTGCATTTCTCTAACGACCAGTGATGATGAGCTTTTTTTCATATGTTTTTTGGCCACATAAATGTCTTCTTTTGAGAAGTGTCTGTTCATACCCTTCTCCCACTTTTTGATGGGGTTGCTTTTTCTTGTAAATTTGTTTAAGTCCCTTGTAGATTCTGCATATTAGCCCTTTGTCAGATGGATAGATTGCAAAAATTTTCTCCCGTTCTGTAAGGTGCCTGTTCACTCTGGTGATAGTTTCTTTTGCTATATAACACAATTTTCTATTTCTGATATATTTACCTAATATCTTTATGATCTCACCTTTGAACAGTGATCTTTAGAGTGGAATATACTTGCCTAAGGAGTGTTTACAGTGCTCCATTGGGGTGCTGTATTAGTTTGTGACAGTACTCTAAGGATACCCAAGACTGGGGAATTTACAAAGGAAAGAAGTTTAATTGACTCAAAGTTTGGCATAGCTAGGAGGCCTTAGGAAACTGACAGTCAAGATGGAAGGTGAAGGAGAAGCAAGCACATCTTACAGGGCAGCAGGCAAGAGACAGGAGAGCAGGGGAAAAACTTCTACTTATAAACACATCAGATCTGCTGAGAACTCAGCTTTCACAAGAACAGCATTGGGGAAACTGTGCTCATGATCCAATCACCTCCCACCAAGGCCCTTCCCTCAACATGTGGGGATTACAATTCGGATTACAATTCAAGATGAGATTCAGGTGGAGACACAGAGCCAAACCATATCAGGTGCAGGAAGAAAACAATGGAACTACTATTTTTATTTAACTTTACATTAGTCTGTTTAAATTGTGTATTTGTATGTGCTCTAGGATTATTCTTAATGTGTATTACAGTGACCTTACCAATAAATATTGAATGAGGAAATAACCCATGTTTGCACTCTCCCCATGCCCAGCAGAGGGCCCATACATGGCAGGAACACAGTAAATCTTTACAAAGTATTTGTTCATTTAGTAAAAATGTTTTCTTTCTTTCCCCCTAAAAACCTAGATAAGATAACTTTCAATAAGGTTTCAGAATTTGGGATGGAGGGATACAGTAAAAAAAAAAAAAAAAAAATTAAACGTCAGTTTTGTGGCACAGAGGATTGCTGAATAGGCTGGCATTGGAACCAGAATATTCTTTTTTTTTTTTTTTTTTTTTTTTTTTTTATTATACTTTAAGTTCTAGGGTACATGTGCATAACATGCAGGTTTGTTACATATGTATACTTATGCCATGTTGGTGTGCTGCACCCACCAACTCGTCAGCACCCATCAATTCATCATTTATATCATGTATAACTCCCCAATGCAATCCCTCCCTCCTCCCCCCTCCCCATGATAGGCCCCAGTGTGTGATGATCCCCTTCCCGAGTCCAAGTGATCTCATTGTTCAGTTCCCACCTATGAGTGAGAACATGCGGTGTTTGGTTTTCTCTTCTTGTGATAGCTTGCTAAGAATGATGTGGTTTCCAGCTGCATCCATGTCCCTACAAAGGACGCAAACTCATCCTTTTTTATGGCTGCATAGTATTCCATGGTGTATATGTGCCACATTTTCTTAATCCAGTCTGTCACAGATGGACATTTGGGAACCAGAATATTCTATGAAAGGTTCCTTCTAGAATATCCTACGACAAATGTATGTACATCTTGCCAAGCACAGTGGCTCAGGCCTGTAATCCCAGGACTTTGGCAGGCTGAGGCAGGCAGATCACCTGACGTCAGGAGTTCGAAACCAGCCTGGCCAACCTGGTGAAACCCTATCTCTACTAAAAATACAAAAATTGGCTGGGCGTGGTGGTGGGCACCTGTAATGCCAGCTACTCAGGAGGCTGAGACACAGGAATCACTTGAACCCAGGAGCTGGAGGTTGCAGTAAGCTGAGATTATGCCACTCTAGCCTGGGCGACAGAGCGAGACTCCATCTCCAAACACACACACACACACACACACACGTCTGAGAAGCAAGAAGTTTTGGATAGTGAAAAGAGTTGAAGAGGTACTTATCCACGTGGAGTTGAAGGAAGGCAGTGAAGAAGTCTGAGAGGTACAGACGTTAGAGAGAAGGAAGAAAGGCTCCAGAGAAGAGCCTGGCAAAGCCACACAGCAAGCTGAAAGCAGCACACAGCTGCAAGCATCAGGCAGCAGCTGATGCTGCTTCCCAGTTGTTCAAATTCCCCCCTGGGTGTTCAGCACCAAGGTCTTTACTTTGACAGTTGTAACCCTCTGAGTGCCTGAATCATCATTCTAAAGCATCAGTTTTCACTGCAAACTACTGCAGAAGATTCATCTGAGTCCATATAGACTCCAAGACCTTCTCAGCAAATTCTCTTTCGCATAAATCCCCTGACCTGCACCTTTTTTCATCTAACTTGGCCTCATTATTCTAGAATTGAATTACAAAGACAGACTGACCGAAAGAGACCCTGATAGAAGAGAAGGTTCGACTTCAATACTGTTCCTCAGACTAAAGTGATCACTGAAGTGAGATGCAGTGAAAATGCTATTAACCTACTCTTGGTTTTTATTCTCATGGTTACAAGTTCAGCTAGCTTTGACTGAAAAATCTACCATGTGCTAAGCACAGTGGGAGATGCTAGCTAATATGTTCCTGCATTTAAACTTGGCAACCATCCTACTAGGTAGATATTAAAACCATTCCAAAAATAGTAACTGCAACTAATAGAATCAGGATGGTCTTTATTCTACATTGGTATTTCTCAAACCCTTTGTTGGAAAACACCAGATTTTTGTTCTTGTTTTAAATTCTCCAGCCTGTCACTAATTATTATAGAATAAAGTAAAAATACAATTCTAAAAATATTAAATGTAAAACATACAAAATACAGTTCCTTTTGTGGTTACTAGTTTCAACAGAAAAAAAAATACTATCAAATTGCTATAAGAATTTTGTGGTGCCGATTCTTAAATTTTGTATTTATAAAGTTGCAGAACAGTAACATAAATAATTCACAGACTACAAGAAATTCATGGACCACACTTTACGTAATTCCCTTCTATACACACAAGTCTTCTGAGAGCAGTGTTGCACGCAGCACAGCCCACATAGAATGTTTCCATTCCTACCTCCTGTTGGTAAGCTTGCAACATCTCAAGGTTCAAGCTAAATGAACTTAACTCTTTGTTGATGCTTACAGGATTTACTGAGTTGGAATCTGAACTCTATCACTCACCACTAGTGCAACATCTAAGCCTTATTTTCCTTGGCTACACAACTAGAATAATGACAAGAAAAACTCCACAGTGTTATTTTGAGGACTGAATAAGACAACACATGTAAACTCCTGAGAACACATGAAAAGTGCTTAGATATTTGTTTTTGCTACTCTTATTAATAAATATTTATTAATATTTATAAATCATTAACATTTTATTATTTTCTTGTTCATATCTCTTTTCTTATCCTCTTACTATAATGTGCATTGCTTGAAAGATTTCCAGCAATGTTTTGCAAGTAAATTATATTCAGTGATGTTTTTTGTTTCACCCTCCTCACAATTAGTATCCTCATTTATATCTTTGTGATTTTAAAAATCCAGCAATAAGGGAATATTTATGAAATGATCAATCTCCATGCTATTTGTTTCCACCTCCCTCAGGATGCTTAGGTAGCTCTAAGACCACAAACATGTATTTCTCCAGTTCTTTGTACATAAGGACCAGAAACTCTGACTGCAACTTCTTCACCTTAATCAGAAGCACCATATTATAAACATAGTCAGATCTCTATAAATACCTGGTAAAGTCCCAATAAAAATCAAAACTAAAATTTTTAGCATAAACTATCAACAGTACTCACTGACAGCAACAGTATTTCTATGTTTGAGAGATGTAGTGTTTCTTTTTCTAAAATGAACCCTAACTCCAATAGTCATTTAGGAATCAAAGAATTTTGAAATCTGATCTGAAAATCAACCTATCAGTGAAAGAGTACCTTCCCTGACATGTTTTTCCTTCAAATATAAAGCAGACTGTCTGCTTGTCTGTAATATAATACTAAGGAACAGTGCTGCCTTGAAACAAGGGACCTAATCAGACACTGTGAGTGTCTTCCAGCTTGAAGGATTTCAGGGAGTACGTGAACCATTATTTTCAAGTTATACTGCCATTAGCTAATCACATCCATTTTAACAAGGCAACAGGTATGGCACAAAGAGGAATTATGTTGAGATATTAGAAGTAAGGTATTCAAACTGCTTTTTTTTTTTTTTTTTTTTGTATCTTGGATGCATTCAACCATTTTATCACCATATCAATCTGAAAGGATCTCTACCTCCTTGGCAATGAATTTTGAATATTTGCCCTTAAAATTAAATTAGTACTACTTGACCATTTGTTGCAGGAAAAAAATGAAACATAAAAATGAAAAGATTTTCTGTAGCCCTGGTATCACATGAAAATACATCTCATTTCACTAGGTTAACTTTCTTGAAGGTTACTTAATATAGGGTCTACTAATTTCCACTTTTTAACTCAAAATCCTTACAGATTGTCCACAACAGTAGTAAGATGGCATGGAGCTTGAGGAGTGCTCAATATCATGATCCCGATGTACTCAGACTTTAGCCTGGGTGCTATGATTCAGAAAGACAGCAGCCCCTCAAACAAAGAAATGCATTTTAAAATCCTACTGCAAACATCAATATCCTTTCTATCAATATCCTTTTGCAAACACATTACTGTGTTCTGTAATGTTCCGCAATGTTGAGGGATATTACACAACTTGAGTACCTTGAAGTGAGACCTTTATCTTATTATTTATTATTATTATTTTTGAGACAAGGTCTCAGTCTGTCTTACAGTCTGGAGTGCAGCAGTGTGTTCACAGCTCACTGCAGCCTCAGTCTCCCACTCTCAAGTCATCCTCTCACTTCAGCCTCTGAATAGCTGGGACGGCAGGTATGCACCACCATATACCCAGTTAATTTTATTATCTATTTTTTTGTAGAGACAAGGTCTCACTATGTTGCCAAGGCTAGTCTCAAACTCCTGGGCTCAAGCAATCCTCCTGCCTCAGCCTCCTAAAGTGCTGGGATAACAGGCATGAGCCACCACACATGGCCAAAGTAAGAACTTTAGATATGACATATACAGCAGATAAATAAGCATACTGACATTACCTTACTTAACTATTTAAACAGAGAATAACTTACCAAAAGTATTTAAGGGCTCAGAGGTTGGCAGAACCCCATGTATGACAGATGTCCTTTCTAGTTACACCATAAGAGTTCGGGATAACTAATGCAGCGTGAGGGGAAGGGATTATACAACTACACCGTACTCAGCTACAAGAGATGCTGCAGGTTATGCCCATAGTAAAAATCCCTCCTCAGTATGAACTGGGCATATTACGGTCACCTGGAGTGATCCAGGACTACCAGGGGGAGAAATGCTAAGAGATAATGTGAATCCATCCACGAAAGGGAAGACAGATTTCTCTGCTTCCTTGCCATTGCCATGGTAATAAGGAAACTGAATTTAACATTTTACTCATTTATTTTTTTGGTAGACAGTTCTCTGAGATTAAGAAAGGTAGACAGTGCTCTGAGATTAAGAAAAATTGAGTAAATATTAGATATTATTGTAAATCAATAATAATACTAGTGAAGGTTTAATGCTAGTATAGACAAAACAAGTTCTGTTTTTATAGGGCTTCAACAATAACTTCACCGATGAGCTTATTATATCTTTTAAAAATATTGATTAATACCAAAAATAATACTTAACACAATGATTGTGAAGAAAGTAAATTTGCCGTGACTCTGAACCAATAAATATTTTATATACTTACTGAAAATAATTTAGCCTCACTCAAATTAGCCTCACTAAAAGATTCTTTCTTGTTTTAGGTTCCGTTGGTGACACATCTTTCTATCCTCAGTTTAGGGGACAGTAGCTGTTAATCTATCTCTTAGATATGGCTCACTCGAGAATGCAGGCAGCAAGTTCTTAAAGCATGCCAACAGTGAGGAGAAAACATGAAGGAAGCTGGGTAAGAATGTTTAGAAAGTGGAAGACAGCATTTCTTCACCTCTGGAATGGCTAGAATATTTTTCCTTCTTGATAACAGGGATGAAGCCTGGAAGTTTTGTCCCGATAAAACTAGTCGAATCCCTCAGACTCAGATGTTCCTTTGAGAGAAGTCAAAAGTTATTCTAAGAGTGACCAAAAAATGCTACCTATTTCATTCCCATCAACTCTTTCTACACCCTTTCTAAGACTGAAATAGTCTACTCCAAAGTGGAAAGCAACTAAAAAACCAATACCACCTATTCACAGAAAAATTGGGTTAGGTTAGAATCAAACAGAAAAAAGCCACCATCCCCTGATGAGCTTGACTCTAGTGAAACCTACTCAAGGAGTTTTGTTCACCTCAGAAAGGGAGGCTGAGCTTTTCAAAGGTACACATTGTGTTCACTTCTTTTATGGAAAATAAACATTGTGTCTCTCCAGAGGATCTGAAATGGAAAACCCCCAGTGTGCTCTTGAAAAGTCTTACATAACAATTTTAAAAAGCAAATTAAAGTAAAAAGAACTCTTCTTAGTGAATTTGAACCAGTTGACCACTCACGAGCCAGTTGTTAGAGTAGAACTCTTAGAAATGCTTCTTAAATGAATAAGCTTCTAGCTTCTATTTGATGTGCAAAATTTGCATTAGTTCTGTCTATAGTTGTCAGTTCTTCCACCCCTCAATCATTTCAACTTGCATTGTCACAAAGATAAAGAAAAAAAAGTCATTGAGCAACCAACTGTACTAAGACATTCAAAACCCTCTCACAGTACAAATTCTTGTGGGAAAAGGGAAGGGACAGGAAGAAGAATAAGCTTGACATCCATTATATTCCTGTAGTGACTTAAAAAAAAATTGCCATGTGGCTATTTTCCATCAAATCAAAGGAACAGATCCTACGTGAACAATAGTGTGTAATGCACTCACATTAGAATAGTATTTGAAAACTGCCATTACATATTCCCGAAGCAAAATCCCTTAAATAAAAATAAGTTTATTAGGAATGAAAAATTTTTGTTTTTAGCCTTCATTTGTAATTAATGCAAATCATTCAATCAGAAGAAAAGTGTTATGCATATGGAGTATGGATTATGAGACTACAACATCGAGAGCAGGTTATTTTTTTATTTTCCTCAGCTACCTGGAAAATTTTAAACAAAATACACGTTGGAAACTATTATTCTGATAATTATTCACTTCTAAATAAAATACACTTTGAAAACTGTTATTCTGATAATTATCCATTTCATTAAATATTTACTAAGCAGCCATCCTTTTCCAGATTTGGGGTTAGACTTAGAGGATATAGATATTTGTCAAAGGATGAGGATGAATTCTCTTCCTTCACCTTATCCATCTGCTTCCCTAGCAGGGGACTTGGTTTATTTTCTCAAAGGAAAATACTATAGTAAATAAGTAGTTCCACCCTCACTATTTATTCCTCCTCCAACTCTGTGGAAAGTGAATCATTTGACTGGGATGAATGTAAAGCACTTAAAAATCTACTGGGTTACGCCACCACTAGGAGAAAATTCGTGCCTGAAAAACCAGAGTACACCACATTGCTCTTCACTTTGTCAGCCACACACATTTATAAAAGTATTTTGTTTGACTACTCCCCAACCCACGTGCTCCTGGTCAGGGTTGTTAATCACGCTATTCAGACATCCACGCTATACAACCAGAGTTATACAACCAGAACACCAAATTTCCCTACCTACTGTGTATGGACATATGATCCAAGACAATGAACACTTTCTCTAAAAATTGTAAGGGGCCATTGGAAGTGGATACGTTGACGACATTGGATATTCTCCCTTTTCCCCTCCATCCTTAATTCTCACCTTGCTCTGTTGAAGCTAACCTCTATGGACTGCCTGAATTCAATTATCTTACATTCAATTAGGTTTGGCCCATGGGAGGCACTATTAAGATCAAAGCAAAAGAAGAAAGGGCAGAGTATTTATTCTCCTGGTTCTCTCCCTTCTGGGCTCCAGGTTGGCAGTAGCTGTGTTTTTCTACTGAAGGCCACAGCTGAACTGCACTACTCATTGGTTCTGGTAACCTGTCAATCCACTTACTCCTTTAGCCTAGGAGTGCAAACAATCTCCCTTCGACTAGCCCAGAGTGTTTCATCACCCCATGTAGCTGTTTCAACCTACCTGAAACTTGCAGATAGTTTCAATATTAAGGGTTCTTTAATTATCCTTTTTGATTATGCTTTTTTCTTGCAATGTATTCCAGATCGATATATTATATATATACACATATATATCATTATATATATATATCATCGTATATATAATGAGAAAAAGCCTTCGACTGATATTACCCACTTATCTACCTCACAGAGAGAGCCTGAAATTCAACCTGAAGTCCATTAAGAAAAGCATAACTAAAAGAAAAGAAATAGTTACATAAACACTGTCTTTTATTCATGAGTAAAACTATGCTGAAGCCAATGAAGCCACTAGACATTCTAGTTACATAATTTAATATATTTCAGGAGTTTTTTTGAGGCAGCTTGTATTGGGTTTTTAACAGTTGAAACTGAAAAGAGAGGCATACCTTATGGAATGAAATATATGCATTGCTAAGAATTTCAAATTCTGAAACAATATTAAAAATAATAGGTTTAGGAGAAAACTAGGATTGAGAACAGAACATGCAAACCCTATCCAACTCTGCATCTTACTAGCAGAAATAATCCTAATATACTATCTCACTTTAACGCACAAGCCAAAACTTTACATTTCCAGTGGAAATCAACCACAGTAAACAATGCTGTACACAGCATGCTCAAGATAGAGTTTTAAAATCAAAACTAGTTCTTGTATAAGATCATGAAGTACATGGGTATTGCAGATAGTAGAATAACAGTTTGTTGAAATTAGCTGTGTAGTGTACTTTGTGTATAACTATTACTTGATGGTGCGGGCCTTTATTGACCTGAGAAAAACAATGCTTAAATCGATGTGATGCTCACATTATGCTGACATCATTACCCTATATATAAACAATATGTGAGTTAATTCACATCGTAGAAGTATGCATTGTACTAAAACAGACTGTAGTCCTATACAGCTATCATTTTTTCCTTTGCTCAGTCGTTCCACTGGTGATTTAGAAAGGTGTACATGTTGCATTTATTCTACTACTAATCACTTCTAAGTATTTTAAAACACATCTAAGTCTATTTTTCATTTCCATGCAATCTCCCAGCACAGATGGTTTGACCTAAAGACTTCTTGTTTCAGCATCATGATGGAGTATCTTTATACACCATGAATTATCTAAAATGTTCTCATTTCTTGTAATAACTACATTACAGGATGGCAGTTGTTCTGAATAGCTGTTCTGAATATTTGGCTGGGATGCAAGGTGAGTTCTTTATGTTTAATTGAAAGAGAATGCATGAATAATATATTTATATGGGCAGCAATATATTTCAGGTTAACAGAGAGGGTATTTTAAGGTAATCCAATACTAAAAGTTGGGGTGTTATGGAACAAATTGGCTAGCTGCTCTTCGAACATTTTTTCCTTTCTCATGGGCACATAGCTAGACTATATTCCCCAGCCTTATTCAAGTCAGGATGACTTTACAACTAAATTCTGGCCAATAGTCTTTAGACATAATTGGTTTACAGTCTTCCCAGACTTGACCCATGGAGCCTTCTTTGTAGTATCCCAGTTTTCTCCTCCCCTTGACTCTTGGCTGCCTGTCAACAACCAGAGAATTCCTGGGAATCATGCATTAAAAACAGCAAATCCATGAGCATGGGATGTGTTTTTCCATTTGTTAGTGTCAGCTATAATTTCTTTCAGCAGTGCTTTGTAGTTTTCCTTGTAGAGGTCTTTTGACTCCTTTGTTCAGTATATTCCTAAGTATTTTATTTTTATTTTTTGCAGCTATTCTAAAAAGGGTTGAGTTCTTGATTTGATTCTCTGCTTGGTCACTGTTGATGTAATAGAAGAGCTACTGATTTGTGTACATTAATCTTGTATCCAGGAACTTTGCTGAATTCCTTGATCAGTTCTAGGAGCTTTCTGGTGGAGTCCTTAGGGTTTACAAGGTAAACGATCATATCATCGGCAAACAGTGATGGTTTGACTTCCCCTTTATTAATTTGGATACCCTTTATTTCTTTCTCCTGTCTGATTGCTATGGCTAGGGCTTCTAGTACTATGTTGAAGAGGAGTGGTGAGAGTGGGCCTCCTTGTCTTGTTTCAGTTCTCAGAGGGGACGCTTTTAACTTTTCCCCATTCAGTATTATGTTGGCTCTGGGTTTATCACAGATGGCTTTCATTACATTAAAGTATGTCCCTTGTATGCCAGTTTTGCTGAGTTTTAATCATAAAGCAATGCTAGATTTTGTCGAATGCTTTTTCTGCATCTGTTGAGATGATCATGTGATTTTTGTTTTTAATTCTGTTTATGTGATGTATCATATTTACTGACTTGCATATGTTAAACCATCCCTGCATCCCTGGTATGAAACCCACTTGATCATGTGGGATTATCTTTTTGATATGCTTTGGATTCGGTTAGCTAGTATTTTGTTAAGGATTTTAGCATCTATGTTCACCAAGGGTATCCGTCTGTAGTTTTCCTTTTTGGTTGTGTCCTTTCCTGGTTTTTGGTATTAGGGTGATGCTGGCTCCATAGAATGAATTAGGAAGAGTTCCTTCTTTCTCTATCTTGTGGAATAGTGTCAAAAGGATTGGTACCAATTCTTTGAATGTCTGGTAGCATGCTGCTGTGAATCCATCTGGTCCTGGACTTTTTTTGTTGGTAATTTTTTAATGCCTCGCTGCTTGTTATTGGTCCATTCAGGGTATCTAATTCTTCCTGATTTAAGCTAAGAGTGTTGTATTTTTCTAGGAATTTATCCATCTCCTCTAGGTTTTCTCATTTATGTGCATAAAGGTGTTCATACTAGCCAGGAATGATCTTTTGTATTTCAGTGGTGTCAGTTGTAATATCTCCTGTTTCATTTCTTAGCAAGGTTAGTTGGATTTTCTCTCTTCTTTTCTTGGTTAATCTTCCTAATGGTCTATCAATTTTATCTTTTCAAGGAACCAGCTTTTTGTTTCATTTATCTTGTCAATTTTGTTTGTTTCTATTTCATTTAGTTCTGCTCTGATCTCGGTTATTTCCTTTCTTTTGCTGGGTCTGGGTTTGGTTTGTTCTTATTTCTCTAGCTCCTTGAAGTGTGACCTTAGATTGTCTGTTTGTGCTTTTTCAGACTTTTTGATTTAGGCATTTAGGGCTACGAACTTTCCTCTTAGCACCACCTTTGCTGTATCCCAGAGGTTTTGACAGGTTGTGTCATTATTGTCATTCAGTTCAAAGAATGTTTTAATTTCCATCTTGATTTCATTTTTGATCCAGTGCTCATTCAGGAGCAGGTTATTTAATTTCTATGTATTTACATGATTTTGAAGGTTCCTTTCGGAGTTGATTTCCAGTTTTATTACATTGTGGTCTGAGAGAGTGCTGATACATAGATGGGTAGAATCAATATT
This sequence comes from Rhinopithecus roxellana, assembly GCF_007565055.1. NCBI lineage: Eukaryota > Metazoa > Chordata > Mammalia > Primates > Cercopithecidae > Rhinopithecus > Rhinopithecus roxellana. The sequence continues at coordinate 87,651,342 of NC_044549.1, read as the reverse complement.
GTGAAAATGACCATACTGCCAAAAGGAATCTACAAATTCAATGCAATCTCCATGAGAATACCACCATCATTCTTCACAGAATTAGAAAAAACAATTCTAAAATTCATATGGAACCAAAAAGGAGCCCACATAGCCAAAGCAAGACTAAAGAAAAAGAACAAATCTGGAGGCATCACACTACCTGTTTCAAACTGTACTATAAGGCTATAGTCACCAAAATGTGTGGTTCTGGTGTAAAAATAGGCACATAGACCAATGGAACAGAATAGAGAACCCAGAAATAATCCCAAATATTTACAGCCAATTGATCTTTGACAAAGCAAGCAAAAACATAAAGTGGGGAAAGGATACCCTTTCAACAAATGGTGCTGGGATAATTAGCTAGCTACATGTAGCAAAATGAAACTGGATCCTCATCTCTCACCTTATACAAAAATCAATTCAAGCTGGATTAAGGTCTTAAATCTAAGATCTGAAACTATAAAGATTCTAGAAGGTAACATTGAAAAAACCCTTTTAGACATTGGCTTAGGCAAGGACTTCATGACCAAGAATCCAAAAGCAAATGCAATAAAAACAAAGATAAATAGCAGGGACCTAATTAAACTAAAGAGTTTTTGCACAGCAAAAGGAACAGTCAGCAGAGTAAATAGACAACCCACAGAGTAGGAGAAAATCTTCACAATCTGTACATCTGGCAAAGGACTCATAACCAGAATCTACAACCAACTCAATCAGTAAGAAAAAACCAATCAATCCTATCAAAAAGAGGGCTAAGGACATGAACAGACAATTCTCAAAAGAAGATATACAAAGGCCAATGAGCATATCAAAAAATGTTCAACATCACTAACAGGGAAATGTAAATCAAAACCACAATGTGATACCACCTTACTCCTGCAAAAATGGCCATAATCAAAAAACAGTAGATGTTGGCGTGGATGCAGTGAACACGGAACACTTCTACCCTGCTGATGGGAATGTAAACTAGTACAGCCACTATGGAAAACAGTGTGGAGATTCCTTAAAGAACGAAAAGTATAACTACCATTTGATCCAGCAATCACACTACTGGGTATCTACCAAGAGGAAAAGAAGACATTATTTCAAAAAAGATACTTGCACACACATGTTTTTTTTTTTATTTATTTTTTATTTTTTTTTTTATTATACTTTAAGTTCTAGGGTACATGTGCATAACGTGCAGGTTTGTTACATATGTATACTTGTGCCATGTTGGTGTGCTGCACCCATCAACTCGTCAGCACCCATCAATTCATCATTTATATCATGTATAACTCCCCACTGCAATCCCTCCCTCCTCCCCCCTCCCCATGATAGGCCCCAGTGGCACACACATGTTTATAGCAGCACAATTCACAACTGCAAAATCATGGAACCAACCCAAATGCCCATCAATAAATGAGTGGATAAAGAAACTTTGGTGTATATATACATGATGGAATACTATTCAGCCATAAAAAAGAGTGATTTAACAGCATTTGCAGTGACCTGGATTTGACTGTAGACTATTATTCTAAGTGATATAACTCAGGAATGGAAAACAAAACATCATATGTTCACACTGATATGTGGGAGCTAAGCTATGAGTACACAAAGGCATAAGAATAATACAAGGACTTTGGGGACTTGGAGAGAAGAGTGGGAAGGGGCGAGCAATAAAAGACTATAAATATAGTATAGTGTATACATGCGTGATAGGTGCACCAAAGTCTCACAAATCGCCACTAAAAAACTTACACATGTAACCAGACACCACCTGTGCCCCCAATAACTTACGGAAAAAAAAGCATAAAATAAATTATAAAGTAAAATAAGTAAATAAATAAAAACAGCAAATCATCTGTCAGTTTAGATCCCTAAATGACTGTGTGGATCAGAAGATCCCATGCTGCATGCCCATCACCTTTTTCTCTATGTGAATTAAATTTTCATTGTGTTAACCTGCAGAGATTTCCAGATTTGCCTATTATATTAGCTTGTGTTGCCTTAACCACTATGGACAGCTTTTGTTGGATATTACACACATAGGTTCTTATGAAAAATGTGCAGACTCAGATGGGGAGAAAAGGACAATTTAATAATTTTTCTTGTGTTACTTTGCCAAGTAATACAATACTCCGTTGGAATAGGGGGTGACCTTGGGTCTGTCCCAACTGGGAGTTTCACCTAGGAGCCAACTAGTTTCTTCTTCCAGTTGGTGAATGTGTTAGCCAAGATACTTTCAGGTGTGAGGATTATAAACCTAGCCAAATTGTTTCATGTAAAAAAAGTAATTATCTGAGAGCTTACAGATTTTCATCAAATTCTTGGGCAAGAAAATGAGCTTTGTACAAAGTAATTAGGATCCTTCAAGAACTGGGAAATTAATTGAAAGTTAATTAAATAAAAAATTAAGCGGCCGCCTCTGAGGTGTAGAGGTGTAGCTAGTATGTTGTTTCTGCATGTCCAGCTTATCCTCTCTCTCACCCCAGCTTCACCTGCTTAGTCTTCATGGTCCAGTAACTCAACAGTCACCATCAGGGAACAGCAGTCTCTGAGCTCAAATTCTAGATAGAATGAAAATGAATGAATCTGATAAAATTAAGGTAATCTCTGATTCACTGGAGCCTTGTATACCAACCCTTACTTGTGTCGTGATTGTCTTTGGATTGCTGTTGTGGTATCCTCTAGGCTGATGAGTTTGGGCTGGAGAAGGCTGCGTCACAAGACCCATACCCATGCATCGGGGAGTATCTTTAACATTAGGCAACAGTGGGCATGTTTAGAAATATGACATTCAGCTGAGCTAACCTTTGGCTTGTGCTACTTGGGGAAGGAAAGACAGGAAATAAATGCTGCTAAGTGGTTTTCTTACAGTATGACTTTCTGGTTTCTACCAAAGTTCCCTCAAACACCAATGGGAACAAGACAGTCCCTTGGAACATTATTATATCCTTCAACTAGGAGTTTTATTGTAGTTCTTCTAGGAACATAGCCAGCCAAGGATAAGCTACTTCTCTGATATAGCTATTCTACGAACAGGCACAGCTAAGATAAATACTTTGTAAAATTCAGTTTCCTGTGCACTATATTTGGCCAGAATTGCCCAGATTTTTAAATGTGTTGATGACAACCATCTAATATTGATAATGGGTTATCACCATTTTTGCATGAATTAACAATTTAATAGAGTACAGATGTGGACCTAGAGGGTTGGACAAATATGCTAAAAGTCAACTTTTACATGGAATTTTCCACTGCTCATTATCACTGTCAAATTATGCCTTGGGTTGACCCATTTTGTGACTCACAGTTTTTCAAAATGGCAAACTCCCTGGGGGTTATTGGCAAAATTAAAGGTATTAAATTGCAGCAACCACTTCTTATATTTATTTGTATTTATTGTTCCCTTATAGCTAACTACACATATGTTAGGTGCTATATTTTTTATATTTATCTGACTCTTAATTCCTGGAACGAAACTCCCCCTTTTGTCTTGGCTCCTTGTTTCTTCCTTCAGTTGCAGATGGGTGCTCCTTTTACAAAACTCAGTTCCACACACTACGATTGTCCACCATCTCCTGCATGTTCTTTGAACAGATACAAACTCCTCAGTGTAATGCTTTATCCCTTCCATTCACTACTCATCTTCTTACTCCCATTTGTCTCTCGCTTCATCTCCTATGATCCTTGTACTCCAAACAATCCAAGATGCTTAACGCTTACCATGCCAATTTCTGTTAAGTATTCCCTTTTATTTTTCTTTTCTTGAAAAATTTTTAAGTTTCTAGAGAAGTGGGCTTACTTTGTGTCTCCAATGGGTTCATTGTAGAACTTTAAATGTCTAGTGGGTATCCAAACAGGAAGCTGATTTTCTCATGGTGAAACACAAAGTCTCTCCCATATTCCCATATTACTCTCTCTCCTGGAAGGTCCATTAAGTATGTTGGTTAGATAACAAGTTAGGGGCAGGGAATATGCTATTTTGTATTTTAAAGACCTGGTTCAATTCCCAGTGCTTACATCTACTTTTCTGGACAAGAAAGTTACTTAAATTCCTTGAACTTTATCTGCCTTGCTTTAAAACTCAATGATAGAAACAATTTTGCTGGATGGCTTGGAGGTTATTAAATGAGGTAGTGTATGAAAACGACTCGATATGCAAGCTTCTGTTCTTACTTTCCTGTGAGTCCTTGCTTATGCTATCTGGTACCCAGGTCAAGTGTCACTATTTCTCCTTAATTTGCTCTTTCATTATTTTCTTTGTTGAGAAATTTATTTCATGTTTATGCCTAGTTGTTTCCAAAAACAAAGGGCAACATAAGAATGTTTCATTCTTTCCTATTACAATTTCCAGATATTAATTGCTAGGTACAATGGCTACGAACAGTCAACTCCAGGTTTGAATACCAGCTTACTACCATGGAAACTTAGGCATGGTTCTTAACTCGGCTGTGTCTCTTTTACTCATCTGTAAATGAGGGCAAAGTTAATATCCTAACTCATATGTTTTCTGTGAAGATAAAATGAGTTATGAACTTTAACATCATCCAGCACATAGTAAAGTCTAAAAAATATGCTGGCTATTACCACTGTCATTGTTAGTAATACTATTCCAGCCATGTTTATAACCAACAGTTACACTGCAACTACCTAAGAACAATTCAACCAATATAAAAGAAATGCATGCATGTTATGCTGAATTGTATGAACAGTCTTATTGAGATTTATCTTACATATTGCAAGTATTAACACAAGGAGTATGATCTTCAAGAGTCTGTCCACATATAAATCTTAATCATTTTATGAAAGCACATCACAAAATGCCTGTACTAACATGAGAGTAATTGCAAATAAACCTAAAAGGGCATTAAACTACATTCACAGAAATAGCTTGGGAAAAGGCTTACGGATTCAATGGCAGTGTGTTCTGTAAATCAGTCACCCAGTATGACTGTGAAAGAGGAAGATACATCTCATGTGAGGCAGGAAAACTGTCTGAGCGTTAAACAATGATAGGCCACATAAATATCAACATATGCTTCAAAGACACTGTCTTTACCTTTCCCCATAATATTTTATTATTTCCTACCTTTCTCAACAAAAATAAGACTATTTCTTCATTTATAGGCACAAGGAAACATTTCTAAGCAGTTAAAGAAATAAGCATTTATTTTTATTAGACATGATTAATCCAAAAAGCCATTTGAGTCAGCATAATGTTGGTAGCTGTATTAAATAAATGCCCAAATTTGAGTGGCTTAACATAACAGTAGTTAATTCACCATTCTTGCAATAGTTCATTAATGATGTTCCTGACTCATGATCAGCTCTCTTCCCCGGTGTTTCCTTCTACTGTATAGATTGGTATCGCCATAGCCACAGATTTCCCTGCACTGCCTTCAATAAAGAGAAAAAGGGAACGTAGAGAATGGTAGAGACAGCTTGTTCCTACAATGGTTTAATCTTTCTGCCCCTACTCAGTCAGTGAAAACTAGTCATATAGCCCCAAATGCAAGGAGGTGGTGGTAGAGGCTATAAATTCAATATCCTCTTAGAAAGCCATTTCTAATAGCTTTATACCAAACCACAGCAAACGGAATGCAAAGATGGGTGGGATCTGGGCTCCTTCTGTCATATTTAATTTGACTGGATACACTGAAGGAGATACCTGCAAAATGAACTCAAGGGCCTTGCCAATTATTTAAAGATATTAGCCCTAATGGACAGAAACAAAGGGCAAGTGGATGGAATCCCCTAAAAACTTTGGTCTATCTTCCAAAAACTTCTGCTCCTCTGTACTCCATCCCAAATCATTATAGGATATAGAGAGGGCACAGCCTTTGGACTTCACCTGGAATATGTATACGCTACTCCATTCTAAGAATCGTGCTGCAGTCCAGCTGGGCTGCTGTAACAAAATACCATAAACTGGGTAGCTTATAAACAACAGAAATATCTTTCTCATAGTTCTGGAGGCTGGGAAGTTCAAGATCAAAGAACTAGCAGATTCTGTGTCTGGAGAAGGCCAATGTTTTGGTTCTTAGAAGACATCTTAATGCTGAGTTCTCACATGGCAGAAGAGGTTAGGTAACTCTCTAGGGTCACTTTTATAAGGGCACTAATCCCATTCATGAGGGTCTCATCCTTATGACTCAATTACCTCCCCAAAATCAAACCTCTTAATACTATCCCCTAGGTATTTTAGGTCCTGTATAGGGTTAAGATCGTAACATACAAATTTGGGGGAGATGCAAGCATGCATCCCATAGGAAATGAGATTTAAAAAATGATTTTAGAAAGATTTAGGTTACCTTTCAAGATCTCTAGCAATTTTCTTTGGAAGATTTAGACTAATAATGATCAATAGAACAAACATGAGAGAATCTTTTAATGTGTTCAGATACCTTTTTGTTTTTACATACAATGAAGTATTGAATAGAAACTTTTATAAAGACCTTTCTAGTTATAAAAATCTGTGACTTAAACAATGGTAGGGGAAAAGGACAAGGAGAGACAGTGTATAAACAAGTAGTAAATATTGGCTCTTTAGATGTGGTTCATAGATAGAAAAAGGTAATTTTTGCTTTGGAACTTTCAAAAAGTAAATCAGTTTCTCAGTCCTGTGTAGGTTTACTTTGTCCTACTGAAAAAGTATATTGATGAAACACTACTACATATATGTGTATATATGTATAAAGTAAAGTAGAAGTTCCTCTTCAAAGACTTTCCTCCCCATCTAATTAGGAATAAATAGTAACTTCTCTTAGAAGCAAAATGTATTCAAAGAACACTTGGACACAGGAAGGGGAACATCGCACACCGGGGCCTGTCATGGGGTGGGAGGATGGGGAAGGGATAGCATTAGGAGATATACCTAACGTAAATGATGAGTTAATGGGTGCAGAACACCAACATGGCACATGTATACATATGTAACAAACCTGCACGTTGTACACATGTACCCTAGAACTTAAAGTATAATTAAAAAAAAAAAAAAAAAAAAAAAAGAAGAAAGTTCTAAGTTGCTAGTCAGGACAAGGACAGAATGTGAAGTCCCATTCCAGTCAATGGAAATCTGACACAGCAGTAAGGTGACACGCCAGGTTATAAATGACCCTGTCTCCTTTGTTCGGTGTACTCTCGTGGCAAAATGGCTGGCAAGTGTACCCTTTCTGCAGAAAGTAAAAATGGCCTTGCTGAGGAAATTAAATTTATGTTCAAGTGCTATTTTTTATGGCACTAAGGAACAAGCATTTCTAACATACATAAATAAAACACAATTACTTATTATATAAAATAAACACCATTAATATATTCATGAACATAAACTCTAACCAGATGAATGACAATATTACCAACAATCAAAAATTGACATCAACATCTAGAAGCATAAGTAATTTGTTCCTCTCTGTAGAAAAAAATCGAGCTAACTCTTCCAAACCTAAACATAATCAACGTGATATTCCATATTAACCAATTAACGTGGTAAAAAAAAAAAAAAAAAAAAAAAAAAAAAAAAAAAAAACTTTAGAACAATATTTGTGTTAAATACTTTCAATTTTGAATACACAGAGCATAAATATGTAAAATAAAAATATTTGTTTGAGACTTCATATTTGGTTGACTTAGAGAGGGAATTCTAGCTAATTATTTGGTTATTTTATAGAACTTTATGGAGCTAGTTTCCTAGAACTATAGATAGCCTAGAAAAAGAAAATGTAATATGATCAATCTCACATAGGCCAAAAGTCTGTTTCTGGATTTCAATAAAAAGGCATCTGAATTTATAAAAGATAAAATTCTGCATGTGTTTATACATGTATAAGTTAGAGATTGTCAAATGTAGCTCCAGGGAATTTTATTGGGTCAGAGAAAGAAAATTGACCAAAGACTAACTGAATGCCTAAGAACTGAAAGCTACATATTACACAAAATATGACCTGTCTAGATACTTGATGAATCCATCTTCTTGCTATATATGCTTCATTTGCCTAACTAGATCATTTGCCTAAGTAGATTTGTAATTTGCAAATAAACAATAGAGATAGAGTGTGCACTACATGGAGAGATCATCCTGATATATGAAGAGTGCCAAGTCCCAAGATAGTAAAGCATTAAACTACGTCGACCATCCTAAAACATTGAGCCTCCATTTCTCCAGCTGGAAAATAAGATTTGGAAAATATTTCAGAGCTTAGCTCATCTAACTCAAACATTAAGATATTCTAAAGTAGATATACTCTAGATCTTTCATTTTCTAGAAGTATGGATTTTTTTTATTTTTTAAATGCAATGATTTGCCACAATTCAATTTTGAAGAAAAAACATTGATTTGTTGAAAAGGCAGCTGTTGGGTATTTTTATCTGAGATTCACATGAAAATTATTTGTTTAGGAAAATATTACTAGATGTATAAAAAAGTGAAATAACATATGAAGATGAAAATTTAAACGTCTCACATTTTTACAATCTAGAGGTCACCATTGCATTACTTTGTATCTACTAATTTAGAATAGGTTAGTTGAAAAAAAGGATGATCTATAAAACAAAAGATATGTATAAATACAGGGGTAAACAGATTTCAGAGGTAATACTCATAACTATTGTAATTAAATGAACTTCTCAAACATTCCCTTAAGCACTCTGGAAACCTTTATTTGCATAGAAACAACCCATATGTTAATTGAAACCTTTGCAATCTACTAATTTCAACAAGTTTCCTAGGAATCTATCACAGATAACACTTGCTTTGTTAGCCTAGCTTTTCATACCAAATGCTCTTGAAATGAACCTAATTTAATTTCTTTCAATATTTGCATGAATTCACACCACATACGTATACAGACTTCCCCTACAAAGTCCAAATTAGTATGTTCAGTTGTACTGCAGAATGATTCAGAAAATTAAAGCAAATAAGAAAAAGAAAATGAGATTTTTAAAATCTTTAAAATTAATGAGGACATCTATGAGGACTACAGCAAAATCAAGCACTAAGTTATATTAATATTACAATCAAAATTCATGTTAATAATGTGACAAAATATTATACTACTATTAAAAAGGAAATACTTAAGATTTTTCTGTTATTCCACTATTTGAAAATGGGTACAAGAGTTTAACCAAATTTGGATGGTATAGTGAATATAGGTAATATGGTACATACACAGTTTTTTTTTTTGGAGACCTCATAATGATCACGATGGTAAACAGATCTCAGAGAAATGAGTAGTTATCTTCCACAGTAGCTACAACACCTGATTCACCTCTGAGCTGCTTCTCACTTGCACAACTGCATATACTTATTCCACAAAGTGGAACTTTAACAAAGATGATATATAATGTTCTGTGGTCCTAAATGTCTCATAATGGAGTCACTTATGATAGGTAACTCAGCTTACAGTGAAATTGTTAACCTCAGAGTGAGAAGCGTATATATGGTGGACTGAGGTGATAAGCCAACACCGGCTGTGGCTAGGCACTCTGAAACCTAATGGGAAAGTGAAGCTAAAAGGCAGCTGAGGATAATGGCTATGGACACTCTCAGCCATTAAAAACTGCAAAGAAACTGACCATGGCCACAACGACTGTAGAAGCTCTGCCACTGAGAACTCTGAGGCCTCTTTTCCAGAAACTGTTGCTGCCAGAAGCCCTGCTTCGGGAGAAGAGAAGGGACCTCCACCCTGGCTGGACTTCCAATGGAAAATCAGACCTGCTGGTTTTTCAGTCAGTGTGTTGGTCTCCTAAACTACTTGCTGTGTTTTTTTCTCCCTCTATCTTATTACTGCCTGTGTTATTGAATATATTTGCATGATTGTTGATGTGTGAAGGCCTCACAATAAACTGAATTTGTAAGCATTTAATTGGCTACTGAGTCATAGGGAAACCTCCCATGTCCCTGTATCCGCTACCAACCCTGTGTAGTTAGCACAACTAGGTTGATTCAAACCTGACATAGGAAAAGCCTAATATTTCTCCTGATCAATACTGAGAGGGCCATGAGTGTGTATATATTCAGTATATATTTAAAATATTTATCTTTAGGCTGAGTGCAGTGGTTCATGCTGTAATCTCAGCACTTTGGGAGGACAAGGTAGGCAGATTGTTTGAGGCCAGGAGTTTGAGATCAGCCTGGTCAACATGGCAAAATCCTGTCTCTACCAGAAATACAAAAATTTGCTGGGTGTGGTGGTGCATGCCTGTAATCCCAGCTTCTTGAGAGGCTGAGGCACAAGAAATGCTTGATCCTGGGAGGCAGAGGTTGCAGTGAGCCAAGAGCATGCCACTACACTCCAGCCTGGGTGACAGGCTGTCTTAAATATACATATTTTATATATATGCAAAATGTTTAAATTCTTGATTTTCATAAGAGAGAAAATTGTTAGCCTGAGTCCCACAAAATGGTCTTCCACCTATGAAAGAAATGATTTGAAAAAGAACTGATTTGAAGAAGGATGCTGTAGCAACTTTTCCTCACCCAGCTTGTTTGGAAACTTAAGAGTAGTTATTGGTATTAACAGTCTTGAAAAACAGCTGATTTCAAGCAGCAGCCCTGTCCTACTTTAAAATACATAATAAAAGAGAGAGAGAGAAGAAGAAGAAAATGAAGGAAGAAAATCCCAATAGATTGTTCGGTACATTAACTAGAACCCTAGAAAGTAAATTAAGACATCACCCAAAGGCAATACATTTGCATTTTATCTAAGCAAAAACAAATAAATAGGAAAAGGACACACAAAAAAAGACTGACAAAAAAACCAATAACTGAACTTGTACTTTGGGGTTATGATAAGATTTACACACTCACCTTAAGCAACAGGAAAACTGAAACATATATATATTCTACGAAAACAAATTAGATGAGCCTTGCCATTTCCCCAGCTCATTGCCACTGCCTGGAGAGATTCTAGGGCATACCACAAGTAAGAGAAAACTAAGCAGAGCCTGGTGATCTTGTTGAAATGAAGAGTCAGAATTTGAGTTTCAGGGAACCCAAGGTGACCCTAATTTTGAGGACAGAAAACAGTAGCTTTACTGTTAAGAACAATGGCAGGGAGAGAGAGAGAGAGAAAGAGAGAGACAGAGAGAGAGAGAGATGAGAGAAAACCAGTAAGAAAAATACTTGATTAATTCCATATATGCAGAAAAGTTTTTGACAAAAATTTAATATTCAATTATGACTAAAAATAGAAGGAACAGAAGTTAATTTCTTCAACCTAATAAAGGACTTGTAAGAAATAATAATAGTTAATGGTGAAAGACTGAAATCTCTCCCACTTAGATAGGGACCAAGGCAAGGATGACTACTCTCATTATTTCAGTTTAACGTTGTACTTAACATTGTATCCCAGTGCACTCGGACAAGTAAACAAAAAAATTAAAGATACCTATATAGCCATTTTAATTTTATCTTTTATGATATATAACATATATATCATAAATATATATATATCATATATCATAATAGTATATATCATAAAAGATATGAGTTTTGTCTTTTATGATATATACATATCATAAATCATATATATCATAAAAGATAAGATTAAAATGGCTTTATTTGAAGATGGTCTATTTTGAAAATCTTATGAAGCCTAGAAAAAAACTGTAAGTTTATTACAGCAAATGATATAAGATCATATAGAAAAATCAAATGAACTTACATATGCTAGTAATTAAAAAATTGAAAATTAAAATGAAAATATTTATAATAGCAAAATATAAGATAGCTGTAGCTTGAAATATATGAAAGAACTATAGAATAAGTTATAAAATATAGATAAAATTACATAAATCCAATACACCATGCTCAATATTGTCACAATAAGAGTTTGCATAAAATGATTTACACATTCATTGTAATCCCAATCAAAATTTGAGAAAGAATTCTATAGAAATTGAAAAACTCATTCTAAAATGTATATGGGAAAGTGAAGAGCCTATAACAGCCATAACAATTTTGAAAAAGAAAAATAAAATTGAAGAACTTACATTAGCTTACTTCAAAACTTATTTTAAAGATGTAGTAATCAAGACAACATGATATTCATGTAGAAACAGACATATAGATCAAAGGAACAAGACGATACAGAAATAAAGCCTTTATACGAGTTCAATTCATTTTAAAAGAAGGCAATAAACCAAAACAAGGATAACATTTGTAACAAATGATGCTGAAACAACTTGTTATTAATATAGAAAAAAATTAACTTCAGCCCTCACTGTACAACATACATAAAAATTGACTTAAACTGAATTATAGACATTGATGTAAGATTTAAAACTATAAAATTTCTAGAGAAAAGGAGAACATTAAGCTAGATAATGATTTCCTAAATAGGACAAAAAAGAACAAAAGACAAACAGGGATAAATTAGACTTCAGCATTTTTTAAAATGCTTTTTGTACAGCATTGAAAAACTGAAAATAACAGCTACACCCTGGCAGAAAATATTCTGTAAAATATTTAACCAATAAATGATTTATACGGAGAATATATTAATATGAAGAGCTCTTATAATTCAATAGTAAGATAACTAAAGTAAAACAAAAGGATTTGAATAGACATTTTACCAAAAAAATACATAAATGTAAATGCCTGAAAATATTTTTAACATTAAGCCTAAGAAAAATGCAAATTAAAATGACAATGAAATAGCAATACACTCCAACTAGAATTATAAAAAAAAAAAAAAAAAAAAAAAAACAAGAAAAACAAAAGATTAAGTGTCTTTGAGAATCCTGACCAATTGGAATGCTAAAATACACTGGTTGAAATATATAAAATAATATAGTCACTTTGGAAAAGAATTCAGCAGTTTCTTATGAAGTTAAATACACATTTACCATAAAACCCAGTAACACACTACTAGCAGTTACCCAAGAGAAATTTAAGGCCTATGTCCACTGAAAGCCTTGTTCGTAAGTGTTTATAACCGTTTTATTCTTAATAACCCTCAGTGGGGAAGAACCCAAATGCCCATAATCTAGGCAACAGACAAACTGTGATGTATCCAAACAAAAACATACTACTCAACAATAAAAAAAAAACTACCGATACCTGCAATAACATGCATACATATCAAGAGCAATAAACTGAATAAAAGAAGCCAGACACAAAGATTACATACTCTTTTAATCCCTTTATTGAGAAGGCAAAACTATAGCAATAGAAAGTTAACTAGTGGTCACGAAGGTCTGTGTGTATATATGGAGGTGGGAGGATTAAATTCAAAGAGGTACAACACAAATAAAATTGGGGTATAACGTAAGAGTTCTGTATCTTGATTTTGTTGAGTGGTAAATTAGATTTTTAAAACAAGAGGATTGCACACTTAAATTGATAAATTTTATATATAAATTATACCTCAATTAAACTAACAAAAACAGAGGAAAAAAAAATCAATGCCTAAAAGTTAATTGTTCTGAAATGCTTACATTTGGGCAGTTCTCAAGGAGTTCAATCAACAAACTATTACATGGAACTTTTTCTGATACTACTGTGAAGCAGAGGACAGGGGAGAAGGGAAAAATAGTTTTTACCAGCATGGCATCTTTAAAAATGAAAATGATCAAGCTCAAAGACAAATAATCACCGATTCATAAATACATTTTCAGTCCAAACATCAAGTGTTACTTCTCTGTCATTTGAAAGCTTTACAATTAAACTCCTGGAACAAAGTATAAGCAAAATGAGAATTTCTGAACCAATGAGATTACTTCTTCCTAACATAATTTGTTATTTTATTACGTTATGACTCCCCAGTTCTGTGAAGACAGGCATCATCTTATCTTCTGGCACAATCAAAAATTAATTAATGTAAATATATTTTACAGCTAAGATTAATTAGATTAGCTTTATTTAGTTTTTAAACTATTAAAGTCACCCATTGATGTAGAGATTATAGGTTGATCTACCAGGTCAGTTTCTCTTCCCATTTTCTTTATCTATGTGGAAATCTTTTAAAAATATTGTTCTGTCTAAAATTAATAGGAACTACTGCATAATACAAGAAATATTTTGCACTTTAAAAGGCATTTTAAGTTGCTGACTTCATTTAGATCTCTAAAACCCTAAAACCAACCTTTTAAATTACAAACATGGGGAGGTGGGAGAAAAGAAGAAAACATCCTGGTTACCCAATTCCTTTGGACACTTCATATAATCAAGTCAACTTTCCTAAGGATTCCTTCATCAGTAATTTGAGTTAAAAAGAAAAGGCAGTTAAAGATTCAGTTGATAACATATGTTCCACAACTGGATTCTCTTTAGACTGGAGAAAAGCTACCTAAGAAACAGAAAGACAGAAGTGATGGTTCTCATAGATTGTCATTTGGATTCAGTTTCACAATTTTTTTTTTTCTTACAGTTAGGAACTCTGCTGTCCTGCCTAGTTGAGCAGGAATTGTTATTCTTCTATTCATTAGACACCCACCACCTCAGGCCAACAATTATTTTCAACCAACCAATTATTCTCACAGGTTGTGGTGAGGATCAAACGAGAAAAGAGTTCAAGCATTTTTGTAAAATTAAAGCGCCATTCCTAAGAGACCTTTCTCTACAAGATGAAGCATTTGATTCTGCACAGCTTATATTGTAAATCCTGGTTTCCTCAATTGCAAATATCTCTCAGATTTTTACGTTTAATTCAAGCAGCGATCTCCAAACTCTAAAGAAAACGTGTATGTGTGTGTTTAATGTATTAAATATATTATAATACCTATTTTAAAATATAAATTAAAAATCATGAGCAAACTAAAGTTCTAATACTGTTACCCACAGTCCTGTGGAGCTTACACAATGTAAGCATATTTAACCAAGTATAAAACAAGTAGACTTCTGATTTCAAGACAACTGCAAATTTCATTCAACTGGCATCTAATTGGTTTTGAATAAAACACTGTGGGGAAAGTAGGAATAATTTATAAGATGAACCTAACTACTACATCAAGACATTGCAAGTACTTCTCAATATGTGCATTTCCAAATCCTGACTGATGACTACATCAAACAACAGTATTCAATGCAGAAACATTCCTGTAAAATTATCTGTATTGTCAATTGGAGTAAACTTTTGTGGCTCCCACTTCCCTGCTTTTGTAGCATTTGTGTAATTATGGTTTAACTGAGGATTGTGACCTTTGAAAGTAAATGCATGGATTTTTCAGCACTTTAGATTTTATTAAATATGCAATCTACTTTATCAAATTACATCATTAAATTGTTTCCATCAAGAGAAGTAACCCCAAGTCTAGGGTGACTACAGTTGATATAACATGGTTTAGAAGTGAAACTGTCACAGATTTAAATTTTCTTTCCATGCTAGGAAGCTGTATAACTTGGAGAGTCACTCAAGCTTTGCAAAGCCTGATTTCTTCACATGCAAAAATGAGATTCTTATAGGGTGTTCATGAAGTCAACACTGAACAGTTTGATGTCTGTAAAGCTTTTGCTTCAGAACAGACTTTTATGTTAGTTATTTTATTCCCCCTCCATTAAAACAAGTCTTCTATTTTACAAAAGTTCATGAGATCAATGGGAAATCTCAAAGTTATGAATATGTGGAACATGTAATTTGTACATATTCCATTGAATACGTGACTTTCCACAGACCTCCTCATAGCCTTGTATCCTTCCATTCTTACCCCTCCATTCATTACTGCCCCAGCAACAGGAGTGGTATTTTCTGTTCTCAAATATAGCCACGACACTTTCCTGATTAGAACTTTACAATGGCTGTCTATTGCTCCTGGAGTAGAAACAAAACTCTTTAATATGGTATGGTTTTTGCTTTGTCTGTCAACTTCCTCTGATAATAAACTAGGTTCCAGTTCCTTGAATAAGCCTTGCTCTCCACCCCTCCATGACAGGATCTTTGTACTGGCAGTTTACTTTGTTTGGGTACTCTCCATCTTCTCCCCCATCCATCCCTAATTAACTCTTTACTGTTAATCTGTTAGGTCTCAGCTCAAATACACTCTGAAAACATAAATTTACCCTGAATCCTATGTCTATGTTGGGCTTCTTTTGCATAATTTTTCATAGAATCATAGAACCATGATTCCTTCCTCATGAACACTTTTCTCAGGATACAATTCTACTTTTATTTTTGTGGAATTATTTTATTAATAGCTGCCTCCCTCATTACATATACTGCATGTGATATGGTTTGGATTTGTCTCCCTACCCAAATCTCACCTTGAATTCTAATAATCTCCACATGTCAAGGGTAGGGCCAGGTGGAAATAATTGATTCATAGGGGCAGTCTCCACCATACTGCTCTCGTGGTAGTGAATAAATCTTACAAGATCTGATGGTTTTATAAATGGGAGTTTCCCTGCACAATGTCTCTTGCCTGCCATGTAAGATGTGACTTTGCTCCTCATTTGACTTCTGCCATGATTGTGAGGCCTCCCCAATCATGCAGAACTGTGAGTCCATTAAATTCTTTCCTTCATAAATTACTTAGTCTTGGGTATTTAGCAGCAGCATAATAGACTAGTACAATGTGCTACATGAGCCCAATTACAGTATGTGGTTTGGCTCTACATTTATTTCAAGGTGAGCACAGGAATATAGTGAACACTCATAAACATTTGCTTAATGAACTAAAGTGAGAGGAAAGAATGGACATGAGTGAGATGTTTTGTTTCAACATTTTAATATTGATTGAATATAATTCATTTAATCTCTGAATGATAAATAACACTATGACAATTCACTTATGTAACTTCTAGAAATGCTTTATTTTTAACCAAGGAACAAATTCTTAAAGGAAAGAGATGGCATAAACACAAGAAAATAGAAGCAGAATTGATTGAAGCATAGAATAGAATGGTGGTAACCAGGGGCTGAGGAAGTGTTCATCAAAAACATATGAAATTTCAGGTAGGAAGAATAAGTTCAAGAGATCTATTGTACGGCATGGTGACTATAGTTAAGGTATTATAATCTTGAAAACTGCCAAGATAGATTTTAAGCCTTCATACCATAAACAGTAAGTATGTCAGGTAGTGCGTATGTTGTTAGCCTCATTTAACCATTCCACAATGCATATACATGTCCGTATATAACATATCAAAACATTCATTTTGCACAATATAAATAATTCTTATCAATTAAAAATAAATTATGGGAAAAAAAGGGGAAGTAAAGCTTGTCTCTCTAAAGCTATAAATCTATTACTTTGAATTAAGCTAATAGGCCCCAGTAATGCTTTTTTTTTTTTTTTCTTTAAACATGACAACTTACACTTTCTTTGGTCAGCAAAACAAAAATACAAACATCAATTTAGCATACATTTTAATTTACTATTATTTAATATGAACACTTCAGACACTAATTTTAATGACAAAGTATTGCTTGTGTACATTGTATTACAGACAAAATTGCAGCAAACAAGAAAAAATAAAAAATCTAAATATTTAATTCTCCAGTGTCAGATGGTAACCCAACTCTGAGCTAGGTACTCCAACTTATTAAAAGGCCATCACTCCGTTATGCTTGGATAAGGACAAAGAAAATTTTGAATATAATCTGTTACTTTGCTTATCTCCTATGCTTTCCAATGTATGTCAGAAATAATTAAAAATATAGGAAATCAAACTTTTAGAGAACTGTAATGTTCTAAAAATTCAATGTGCAAATTTGACCTGTTTCATTTCATTGCAATGTTGAACTGAGACTAAGAATTATTAATTATATGCATGTCAGAGGAAGTTATTTGACATCAAAATCTTCACATTGTCAATACCTAACATTACAAAAGTGTAGCTAAACAGAATTATAATAAAGCACCAGGCATCTAATGACATTAGTAGAATTGTGAAGTTGAGGTCTCACAGTAATTTTCAAAATAAAGAGATTTTTGAGAGCAAAACCATTCTTGGAATCAATAACAAAACTCTTTGAAAGATTACTCAAGCTTTAGGATAATGCTGACCCAAAAATCTCTGCTAGGATCTGCATTAAACAATGAGTGAATGTTCTATTGAGGTCTTTATGTTACTAGTAGGGATTTAACTCTGCGTAGAATCCAGGACATTTGAACATTCCACAGTGCAGCAGCTTCCTGGAGCGTAAAGAATTCATGTCAAATACTAGACAACAGGGACCACTTATCCATTTATAACATAAACCTTTTTAAATCGACTTCTGAAAATAGGACTGGCTGGAACTACAGAGTCCTGGAATTTTATTTTGACTTTGTCATTAATTTGCTGCGTGGCCTGGGGCAAGTCACTTCACCTCTCTTTCTCTTGGTTCCCACTGGTGAGAGAGATGGCAGCTGGACTATATGACTCCATTAAACCATTAAGCTCAATTTTGAAAGCAAACACATATTTCCTAGTGGCATGGTAGCTCTAACCATTCACACTGCATTTGGGTAACAATTCTAGTCTAGTAATATGTTTACTGTGTATAGCAAGTGTTGACAAACTTTTTCTGTAGAAAAGCCAGATTGTAAGCTTGCAAAATATTTTCAGCTTTCAGGCCATACAGTCTGCATTACAACAGCTCAATTCTGTCACTACAGAGCAAAAGCAGACATAGACAATACAACAATAAATTATTTTCCAACAAACTTTATTTAAAAAAGAAAAAACAGATCATGAGCCAGATTTGACTCACAGACTAAATTCTTCTGACCATTGGCATATACCATTGCAACTATGACTATAGATTTTGGATAAGAAACCTCCCAATTCCATCCCTGGACCTGGCTAAATGGCTCACATGTATTTAACAAATAACCCCCTTCCTGTTTTCAGTGTTTATTTTCTTATCCTTCATTTATTCTTTATTCATGTACAGCTCTGCCTTCTTTCTTTATAAGAACTACTCTACTGATCTTCAGCTTTGACTCCCCAGAATTTATTTAGAACATAGTTCATGGCAAAAATGCAATACTTGTTGGGAAGGACTGATGCCAAGGCTTTCATGTGAGATTCTCTTTTCCAGAAACTAAAGTGTTATCCATCAGAAAAGACCCTCTGGACCCTCAAAATTGCATCCATTCTCCTTCTCTTCAGTTACCTCACTGCTTCTAGTACCACTCACTCACTTAACTCTCAGAGTAAACCTCTCAGAGATGACAGCTAGTTATCCACATGAACTGTCTAATGCCTCTTGAATGGGGATGCCTCCTGTAAATAGCCTGGAAGTAACAAAACTACAAACCAGAAAATACAACACAACTGGCTGTTGCCAAATTCTCAAAAAGATAAGAAACAAAAGGAAGTTCTGAAAATGATGAGTTCATTGTCCCACTATATTAACATTCAATTGCAAGCCAAGTGCTAACAACTTTGTGTGGTTTCCCATGTTGAAGAAATGCTGGTAATTTTGTTTAGAAGCCATAAACATCATAATATGTAAGACTTTGGCATAAGTCTAGCTCAAGCTCAGCAGACTCTAACCTTGCCAACTACTCACACTTGTTACTTTACACATACCTGAGAGCCCTGTTTAGAAGTATATAAAATACTCATTTGACTCAACAGCAAACAAACAAAAACACACAGATAATCTGATTACTGAATGGACACAGAACCTGAAAGAACATTTCCCAAAAAAGCATAACAATGGACAACAGAATATGAAAAGGCATTCAACATCATCACTTATCAGGGAAAGTCAATCCAAGTCAATGAGATATTACCTCATACCTATTAGAATGACTATTATCAACAGAAGGTTAAGTGCTGGCAAAGATATGAAGAAAAGGGAACCCTTGCACACTGTTGATAAAAAATGCAAATTGGTAAAGTTATGGTAGAAAATAGCAAAGTTTCTCCAAAAAAATGACATACAGAACTATCATGTGATCCAGCAAATCCACTTCTGGGTATACATCTATAGAAAATGAAATCTGAGCCCGGGGCGGAGCAAGATGGCCGAATAGAAAGAGCTCCAGTCTCTAACTCCCAGCGTGAGCGACACAGAAGACCGGTGATTTCTGCATTTTCAACTGAGGTACTGGGGTCATCTCATTAGGGAGTGCCGCACAATCAGTGCTAGTCAGTTGCTGCAGCCTGACCAGTGAGAACTGAAGCAGGGCGAGGCATCACCTCACCTGGGAAGCGGAAGGGGGAAGGGAATACCTTTTCCTAGCCAGGGGAACTGAGACACACAACACCGGGAAAATCGGGTAACTCCCACCCCAATACTGTGCTTTAAGCAAATGGGCACACCAGGAGAATATATCCCACACCTGGCCGGGAGGGTCCCACGTCCATGGAGCCTCCCTGATTGCTAACACAGCAGTCTGCAATCTAACCGCAAGGCAGCAGCGAGACTGGGGGAGGGGCGCCCGCCATTGCTGAGGCTTAAGTAGGTAAACAAAGCCGCTGGGAAGATCGAACTGGGTGGAGCTCACAGCAGCTCAAGGAAACCTGCCTGTCTCTGTAGACTACACCTCTGGGGACAGTGCACAGTTAACAACAACAACAACAAAAGTAGCAGAAACCGCTGCAGACACAAACGACTCTGTCTGACAGCTTTGAAGAGAGCAGTGGATCTCCCAACACGGAGGTTGAGATCTGAGAAGGGACAGACTGCCTGCTCA
Source organism: Rhinopithecus roxellana (assembly GCF_007565055.1). Taxonomy (NCBI): domain Eukaryota; kingdom Metazoa; phylum Chordata; class Mammalia; order Primates; family Cercopithecidae; genus Rhinopithecus; species Rhinopithecus roxellana. Next base: position 87,630,771 of record NC_044549.1, on the reverse strand, counting down.
AGTGGGTCCCTGACCCCTGAGTAGCCTAACTGGGAGACATCCCCCACTAGGCGCAGTCTGACACCCCACACCTCACAGGGTGGAGTACACCCCTGAGAGGAAGCTTCCAAAGGAAGAATCAGTCAGGTACACTCACTGTTCAGCAATATTCTATATTCTGCAAACTCTGCTGCTGATACCCTGGCAAACAGGGTCTGGAGTGGACCTCAAGCAATCTCCAACAGACCTACAGGTGAGGGTCCTGACTGTCAGAAGGAAAACTATCAAACAGGAAGGACACCTATACCAAAACCCCATCAGTACATCACCATCATCAAAGACCAGAGGCCGATAAAACCACAAAGATGGGGAAAAAGCAGGGCAGAAAGCTGGAAATACAAAAAATAAGAGCGCATCTCCCCCTGCAAAGGAGCGCAGCCCATCGCCAGCAACGGATCAAAGCTGGTCAGAGAATGACTTTGACGAGATGAGAGAAGAAGGCTTCAGTCCATCAAACTTCTCAGAGCTAAAGGAGGAATTACGTACCCAGTGCAAAGAAACTAAAAATCTTGAAAAAAGAGTGGAAGAATTGACAGCTAGTCTAATTAATGCAGAGAAGGTCATAAACGAAATGACAGAGATGAAAACCATGACACGAGAAATACGTGACAAATGCACAAGCTTCAGTAATCGATTCGATCAAATGGAAGAAAGAGTATCAGCGACTGAGGATCAAATGAATGAAATGAAGCGAGAAGAGAAACCGAAAGAAAAAAGAAGAAAAAGAAATGAACAAAGCCTGCAAGCAGTATGGGATTACGTAAAAAGACCAAATCTACGTCTGATTGGGGTACCTGAAAGTGAGGGGGAAAATGGAACCAAGTTGGAAAACACTCTTCAGGATATGATCCAGGAGAACTTCCCCAACCTGGTAGGGCAGGCCAACATTCAAATTAGGGAAATACAGAGAACACCACAAAGATACTCCTCGAAAAGAGCAACTCCAAGACACATAATTGCCAGATTCACCAAAGTTGAAACGAAGGAAAAAATCTTAAGGGCAGCCAGAGAGAAAGGTCGGGTTACCCACAAAGGGAAGCCCATCAGACTAACAGCAGACCTCTCGGCAGAAACTCTACAAGCCAGAAGAGAGTGGGGGCCAATATTCAACATTCTTAAAGAAAAGAATTTTCAACCCAGAATTTCATATCCAGCCAAACTAAGTTTCATAAGTGAAGGAGAAATAAAATCCTTTACAGATAAGCAAATGCTTAGAGATTTTGTCACCACCAGGCCTGCCTTACAAGAGACCCTGAAGGAAGCACTAAACATGGAAAGGAACGACCGGTACCAGCCATTGCAAAAACATGCCAAAATGTAAAGACCATCAAGGCTAGGAAGAAACTGCATCAACTATCGAGGAAAATAACCAGTTAATAACATAATGGCAGGATCAAGTTCACACATAACAATATTAACCTTAAATGTCAACGGACTAAATGCTCCAATTAAAAGACACAGACTGGCAAACTGGATAAAGAGTCAAGACCCATCAGTCTGCTGTATTCAGGAGACCCATCTCACATGCAGAGACATACATAGGCTCAAAATAAAGGGATGGAGGAAGATCTACCAAGCAAATGGAGAACAAAAAAAAGCAGGGGGTGCAATCCTAGTCTCTGATAAAATAGACTTTAAACCATAAAAGATCAAAAGAGACAAAGAAGGCCATTACATAACGGTAAAGGGATCAATTCAGAGGAAGAGCTAACTATCCTAAATATATATGCACCCAATACAGGAGCACCCAGATTCATAAAGCAAATCCTTAGAGACTTACAAGGAGACTTAGACTCCCATACAATAATAATGGGAGACTTCAACACTCCACTGTCAACATTAGACAGATCAACGAGACAGAAAGTTAACAAGGATATCCAGGAATTGAACTCATCTCTGCACCAAGCAGACCTAATAGACATCTATAGAACTCTCCACCCCAAATCAACAGATTATACATTCTTCTCAGCACCACATCGCACTTATTCCAAAATTGACCACATAATTGGAAGTAAAGCACTCCTCAGCAAATGTAAAAGAAAAGAAATTATAACAAACTGTCTCTCAAACCACAGTGCAATCAAACTAGAACTCAGGACTAAGAAACTCAATCAAAACCGCTCAACTACATGGAAACTGAACAACCTGCTCCTGAATGACTACTGGGTACATAACGAAATGAAGGCAGAAATAAAGATGTTCTTTGAAACCAATGAGAACAAAGATACAACATACCAGAACCACTGGGACACATTTAAAGCAGTGTGTGGAGGGAAATTTGTAGCACTAAATGCCCACAAGAGAAAGCTGGAAAGATCTAAAATTGACACTCTAACATCACAATTAAAAGAACTAGAGAGGCAAGAGCAAACACATTCAAAAGCTAGCAGAAGGCAAGAAATATCTAAGATCAGAGCAGAACTGAAGGAGATAGAGACACAAAAACCCTCCAAAAAAATCAATGAATCCAGGAGTTGGTTTTTTGAGAAGATCAACAAAATTGACAGACCAATAGCAAGACTAATAAAGAAGAAAAGAGAGAGGAATCAAATAGACGCAATAAAAAATAATAAAGGGGATATCACCACTGACCCCACAGAAATACAAACTACCATCAGAGAATACTATAAACGCCTCTACGCAAATCAACTAGAAAATCTAGAAGAAATGGATAATTTCCTGGACACTTACACTCTCCCAAGGCTAAACCAGGAAGAAGTTGAATCCCTGAATAGACCAATAGCAGGCTCTGAAATTGAGGCAACAATTAATAGCCTACCCACCAAAAAAAGTCCAGGACCAGATGGATTCACAGCTGAATTCTACCAGAGGTACAAGGAGGAGCTGGTACCATTCCTTCTGAAACTATTCCAATCAATAGAAAAAGAGGGAATCCTCCCTAACTCATTTTATGAGGCCAACATCATCCTGATACCAAAGCCTGGCAGAGACACAACAAAAAAAGAGAATTTTAGACCAATATCCCTGATGAACATTGATGCAAAAATCCTCAATAAAATACTGGCAAACCGGATTCAGCAGCACATCAAAAAGCTTATCCACCATGATCAAGTGGGCTTCATCCCTGGGATGCAAGGCTGGTTCAACATTCGCAAATCAATAAACGTAATCCAGCATATAAACAGAACCAAAGACAAGAACCACATGATTGTCTCAATAGATGCAGAAAAGGCTTTTGACAAAATTCAACAGCCCTTCATGCTAAAAACGCTCAATAAATTCGGTATTGATGGAACATACCTCAAAATAATAAGAGCTATTTATGACAAACCCACAGCTAATATCATACTGAATGGGCAAAAACTGGAAAAATTCCCTTTGAAAACTGGCACAAGACAGGGATGCCCTCTCTCACCACTCCTATTCAACATAGTGTTGGAAGTTCTGGCTAGAGCAGTCAGGCAAGAGAAAGAAATCAAGGGTATCCAGTTAGGAAAAGAAGAAGTCAAATTGTCCCTGTTTGCAGATGACATGATTGTATATTTAGAAAACCCCATCGTCTCAGCCCAAAATCTCCTTAAGCTGATAAGCAACTTCAGCAAAGTCTCAGGATACAAAATCAATGTGCAAAAATCACAAGCATTCTTATACACCAGTAACAGACAAGCAGAGAGCCAAATCAGGAATGAACTTCCATTCACAATTGCTTCAAAGAGAATAAAATACCTAGGAATCCAGCTTACAAGGGATGTAAAGGACCTCTTCAAGGAGAACTACAAACCACTGCTCAGTGAAATCAAAGAGGACACAAACAAATGGAAGAACATACCATGCTCATGGATAGGAAGAATCAATATCGTGAAAATGGCCATACTCCCCAAGGTTATTTATAGATTCAATGCCATCCCCATCAAGCTACCAATGACTTTCTTCACAGAATTGGAAAAAACTGCTTTAAAGTTCATATGGAACCAAAAAAGAGCCCGCATTGCCAAGACAATCCTAAGTCAAAAGGACAAAGCTGGAGGCGTCACGCTACCTGACTTCAAACTATACTACAAGGCTACAGTAACCAAAACAGCATGGTACTGGTACCAAAACAGAGATATAGACCAATGGAACAGAACAGAGTCCTCAGAAATCATACCACACATCTACAGCCATCTGATCTTTGACAAACCTGAGAGAAACAAGAAATGGGGAAAGGATTCCCTATTTAATAAATGGTGCTGGGAAAATTGGCTAGCCATAAGTAGAAAGCTGAAACTGGATCCTTTCCTTACCCCTTATACGAAGATTAATTCAAGATGGATTAGAGACTTAAATGTTAGACCTAATACCATAAAAACCCTAGAAGAAAATCTAGGTAGTACCATTCAGGACATAGGCATGGGCAAGGACTTCATGTCTAAAACACCAAAAGCAACGGCAGCAAAAGCCAAAATTGACAAATGGGATCTAATTAAACTAAAGAGCTTTTGCACAGCAAAAGAAACTACCATCAGAGTGAACAGGCAACCTACAGAATGGGAGAAAATTTTTGCAACCTACTCATCTGACAAAGGGCTAATATCCAGAATCTACAAAGAACTCAAACAAATATACGAGAAAAAAACAAACAACCCCATCAAAAAGTGGGGAAAGGATATGAACAGACATTTCTCAAAAGAAGATATTCATACAGCCAACAGACACATGAAAAAATGCTCATCATCACTGGCCATCAGAGAAATGCAAATCAAAACCACAATGAGATACCATCTCACACCAGTTAGAATGGCAATCATTAAGAAGTCAGGAAACAACAGGTGTTGGAGAGGATGTGGAGAAATAGGAACACTTTTACACTGTTGGTGGGATTGTAAACTAGTTCAACCATTATGGAAAACAGTATGGCAATTCCTCAAGGATCTAGAACTAGATGTACCATATGACCCAGCCATCCCACTACTGGGTATATACCCAAAGGATTATAAATTAGTCTACTACAAAGACACATGTACACGTATGTTTATTGCGGCACTATTCACAATAGCAAAGACTTGGAATCAACCCAAATGTCCATCTGTGACAGACTGGATTAAGAAAATGTGGCACATATACACCATGGAATACTATGCAGCCATAAAAGAGGATGAGTTTGCGTCCTTTGTAGGGACATGGATGCAGCTGGAAACCATCATTCTTAGCAAACTATCACAAGAAGAGAAAACCAAACACCGCATGTTCTCACTCATAGGTGGGAACTGAACAATGAGATCACTTGGACTCGGGAAGGGGAACATCACACACTGGGGTCTATCATGGGGAGGGGGGAGGGGGGAGGAGGGAGGGATTGCATTGGGGAGTTATACATGATATAAATGATGAATTGATGGGTGCTGACGAGTTGATGGGTGCAGCACACCAACATGGCATAAGTATACATATGTAACAAACCTGCACGTTATGCACATGTACCCTAGAACTTAAAGTATAATAAAAAAAAAAAAAAAAAAAAAAAAAAAAAAAAACAAATAGACGCAATAAAAAATAATAAAGGGGATATCACCACCGACCCCACAGAAATACAAACTACCATCAGAGAATACTATGAACACCTCTACACAAATCAACTAGAAAATCTAGAAGAAATGGATAATTTCCTGGACACTTACACTCTTCCAAGACTAAACCAGGAAGAAGTTGAATCCCTGAATAGACCAATAGCAGGTGCTGAAATTGAGGCAATAATTAATAGCCTACCCACCAAAAAAAGTCCAGGACCAGATGGATTCACAGCTGAATTCTACCAGAGGTACAAGGAGGAGCTGGTGCCATTCCTTCTGAAACTATTCCAATCAATAGAAAAAGAGGGAATCCTCCCTAACTCATTTTATGAGGCCAACATCATCCTGATACCAAAGCCTGGCAGAGACACAACAAAAAAAGAAAATTTTAGACCAATATCCCTGATGAACATCGATGCAAAAATCCTCAATAAAATACTGGCAAACCGGATTCAGCAGCACATCAAAAAGCTTATCCACCATGATCAAGTGGGCTTCATTCCTGGGATGCAAGGCGGGTTCAACATTCGCAAATCAATAAACGTAATCCAGCATATAAACAGAACCAAAGACAAGAACCACATGATTATCTCAATAGATGCAGAAAAGGCTTTTGACAAAATTCAACAGCCCTTCATGCTAAAAACGCTCAATAAATTCGGTATTGCTGGAACGTACCTCAAAATAATTAGAGCTATTTATGACAAACCAACAGCTAATATCATACTGAATGGGCAAAAACTGGAAAAATTCCCTTTGAAAACTGGCACAAGACAGGGATGCCCTCTCTCACCACTCCTATTCAAAATAGTGTTGGAAGTTCTGGCTAGGACAATCAGGCAAGATAAAGAAATCAAGGGTATCCAGTTAGGAAAAGAAGAAGTCAAATTGTCCCTGTTTGCAGATGACTTGATTGTATATTTAGAAAACCCCATCGTCTCAGCCCAAAATCTCCTTAAGCTGATAAGCAACTTCAGCAAAGTCTCAGGATACAAAATCAATGTGTAAAAATCACAAGCATTCTTATACAACAGTAACAGACAAACGGAGAGCCAAATCATGAATGAACTTCCATTCACAATTGCTTCAAAGAGAATAAAATACCTAGGAATCCAACTTACAAGGGATGTCAAGGACCTCTTCAAGGAGAACTACAAACCACTCCTCAGTGAAATAAAAGAGGACACAAACAAATGGAAGAACATACCATGCTCATGGATAGGAAGAATCAATATCGTGAAAATGGCCATACTCCCCAAGGTTATTTATAGATTCAATGCCATCCCCATCAAGCTACCAATGAGTTTCTTCACAGAATTGGAAAAAACGGCTTTAAAGTTCATATGGAACCAAAAAAGAGCCCGCATTGCCAAGACAATCCTAAGTCAAAAGGACAAAGCTGGAGGCGTCACGCTACCTGACTTCAAACTATACTACAAGCCTACAGTAACCAAAACAGCATGGTACTGGTACCAAAACAGAGATATAGACCAATGGAACAGAACAGAGTCCTCAGAAATCATACCACACATCTACAGCCATCTGATCTTTGACAAACCTGAGAGAAACAAGAAATGGGGAAAGGATTCCCTATTTAATAAATGGTGCTGGGAAAATTGGCTAGCCATAAGTAGAAAGCTGAAACTGGATCCTTTCCTTACTCCTTATACGAAGATTAATTCAAGATGGATTAGAGACTTAAATGTTAGACCTAATACCATAAAAACCCTAGAAGAAAACCTAGGTAGTACCATTCAGGACATAGGCATGGGCAAGGACTTCATGTCTAAAACACCAAAAGCAACGGCAGCAAAAGCAAAAATTGACAAATGGGATATGATTAAACTAAAGAGCTTCTGCACAGCAAAGTAACTACCACCAGAGTGAACAGGCAACCTACAGAATGGGAGAAAATTTTTGCAATCTACTCATCTGACAAAGGGCTAATATCCAGAATCTACAAAGAACTCAAACAAATATACAAGAAAAAAACAAACAACCCCATCAAAAAGTGGGCAAAGGATATGAACAGACATTTCTCAAAAGAAGACATTCATACAGCCAACAGACACATGAAAAAATGCTCATCATCACTGGCCATCAGAGAAATGCAAATCAAAACCACAATGAGATACCATCTCACACCAGTTAGAATGGCAATCATTAAAAAGTCAGGAAACAACAGGTGCTGGAGAGGATGTGGGGAAATAGGAACACTTTTACACTGTTGGTGGGATTGTAAACTAGTTCAACCATTATGGAAAAGAGTATGGCAATTCCTCAAGTATCTAGAACTACATGTACCATATGACCCAGCCATCCCACTATTGGGTATATACCCAAAGGATTATAAATCATGCTGCTATAAAGACACATGCACACGTATGTTTATTGCGGCACTATTCACAATAGCAAAGACTTGGAATCAACCCAAATGTCCATGTGACAGACTGGATTAAGAAAATGTGGCACATATACAGCATGCAATACCATGCAGCCATAAGAAAGGATGAGTTTGCGTCCTTTGTAGGGACATGGATGCAGCTGGAAACCATCATTCTTAGCAAACTATCACAAGAACAGAAAACCAAACACCGCATGTTCTCACTCATAGGTGGGAACTGAACAATGAGATCACTTGGACTCGGGAAGGGGAACATCGCACACCAGGGCCTATCATGGGGAGGGGGGAGGGGGGAGGGATTGCATTGGGAGTTATACCTGATATAAATGATGAATTGATGGGTGCTGACGAGTTGATGGGTGCAGCACACCAACATGGCACAAGTATACATATGTAACAAACCTGCACGTTATGGTCATGTACCCTAGAACTTAAAGTATAATAAAAAAACAAACAAACAAAAAAAACAATAAAAGCCCTCATGCAAATTTAAAAAAAAAGAAAAGAAAATGAAATCTGAAATTCAAAGAAATAGCTATGATTCTGTATGCATTGTAGCATTATTCATAATAACCAAAATATGGAAACAACCTAAATGTCCACTAACAGATGAATAATGAATATGTGACATACACAAATAACAGAATATTATTCAACCTTAAAAATGGAGATCTTGCTATCTGTGACAACATGGATAAACCTAGAGACATCATGTTGAGTGAAATAAACTAGACACAGAAAGACAAATAGTTTGTGGTATCACTTATATGCCAAATGTAAAATAGTAAAGCTCATAGAAGGCAAGAGTAAAATGGTGCTTAACAGAGGTTTGGAGAAGGAAATTGGGAGATATTAGTCAAAGAGTACAAAGGTTTACTTTTACAATACAATGAGTATTTAATGCACAGCATTATTACCACAGTTAAAAATACTTCAGGGTCATTGCTTCCTCTTTCCTCTTCCTATCCTTAAAGAAAGAAATACTAGATGCTCTTCCATGAAAAGTGAGACCTTGCAATTTGACCTATTCTTTGTCTATGCCCCAGGCAAACGCAGAGGATTCAGCAACAGGTCTTATTAAGTGCCCATACCACAACATAAAGGGAACTTCCAATGGAAGGCTGTCTGCCAAACATCTGATTAGACTACATACACTTTCATGTTACAGCATGGATATTTTGTACAATTTATTACAGCTGATACTAACAGCCCTAACATGTCAACTTATGAAATGCAACCTTGTAACATTTCATAGTCATGAGCAAGGTCAGGCTGCAGTTCAAAAGCACACCACCCTTCCTCACATTAACACAGAATCTTCTATGGTAAAAGCAAGAAACAGAAATAGAAACAGGTCTCTGTGCCAATCATTCAGCAGTACATATCAACAGAATAGAAATGAAATGCTTTAACTAATTTCACCTGTAAAGTTTCTGTCAAAAAAATAGTGATTTTAAAAATGACCTGCAAATTGAGCAGGATAAAATAAACACCAAAGAAAGTTCAGGGACTAAGTGGGAAGAAATAAAGATCTCTGTTGAGTGTGGGTAAACTTTACTAGGTGAAGTCCACTCTGAGAATATTTGGAACTTACTGTTGAAATTGCCCAGCCTCAGTCAGTGCAACTTAAGAAAGAACACTAAATGAAGAGATGAAAAATTGGCAAAAATTTCCATAGGAGAAAAAAAGCCATAGAAAAGATACTGAAATGGCTAAGGACTAAGTTGTAAGTCTCTTAAATCGAAAATATGATCATTTGGAATTAGCAAGAAGTAACTAATATAAGGTCACTGCGGCTTTCTTTTCTATTATTCTGAAAGAACCATCTAATAAGTAGATTGGGAAGTGCTGAAAACTGAGACACAATATTTAAACTCATTTTCTCATATTATAAAAATATAATCTGATATAAAAATAATCTCAATGATAAGCAATAATAAAACATAAAGATCACCTCTCATTCCACCACCAGGAAACAATTCCATTAGCATTTTCCTTCAATCCATATTTTTAAGCATGTAAAACACAAAGCATTTCTGAATATCATGAAAGCTTTTGGTACAGAGTTAAGGTATCTCTCCATACAAATACAAATTGAATGGTCATACAGTAGGTGGATGCATGATTTGGTTCAATGACTCTCTGCAAAATATTGATTCATGGATCCATGCCAGTCTGGAAGAAAAACTGAGAAGAACGTCCCCTGTATTACTCTGATCAATATTTTTATCAGTGACTTGGATGATGATATGAATTGGTGGCTGCTTATAAGTAATTTCTAAAATAAGATGATGTCATATTTTTCCAAAATGTATTGACTGCTTTGAGCGATGAGCTAAAGTAAATGAGATGACAATTAATCAACATATAAAATGCAAAAGCTTGATCCAGGGTGGTGGTGCATGCCTGTATTCCCAGCTACTCAGGAGACTGAGGCGGGAAGATCACTTGAACCCTGGATTTTGAGACCTGCCTGGGCAACATAGTAAGACTTCTCCGGGAGGTGGAGCAGGGTGGTGGCTAGGAAGCAAAGGCTTATATTTGAATTCTGAAAACCAACTGCAGAACTACTGAAGAGGGGATGTGGTTAAGCATTCATTCATCTTTTAAAAATTGATGCACAAAGGCATAGGGGTCATGCCAAGAGAACATCAGGCACATTATCTGGGGGATGATCAGTCTGAAGACAAAAAGATTCAGAGAGGTCAGGAGAGATGCTCCACAGCAGAGCATTGCTTCTAACATTTTAATATGCACTATTTCTGCTTCTGGCCAAGGTGGAGCAACAAACACCAGATTATACTAGTTACACTTTCAAATGAAACAATCAAAAGCTGGAAAAAGTATCTGAGAGAACATTTTCAAGACTTTAGATATCAGGCAATGAAGGACAGTGAACTCTAAAAGTCAGGAATGAATGGGGCGAGTCCTATGGTTGCCCCCAATTTGCTACATGGAAAGACTGTCTAAGCTGTGGCACAAAGAGGAAACGCAGGTGGAGCTCAGAAGACTACATGCATTGGGGAGACAGAGCTGAAAGTTCACAAAGACCAAGGCAGCTAGAGTTCACAGGGCAGAATGCCATACACAAAGGGAAGTCCAAGAGAGAACTCTGAAGATCTTTATTAGGATGCCCCCCATTTCAATACATGGCTGAGCACTGGTCGGCTCATGAGTGTGGGGTAACTGCCTGAAGCCAAGAAAGAATCACTTGCAAGTATTTGAGAGAACAATAGCAGGTCTCACAAAGCTGAAACTAGTTCCTGTTCCCCATAGCCCAAGTGGAAAACCTCATAATGTATGGAGCATTGGAGACAGTACTCAAAACTGTTTTCCTCTGAAGTGGAGCAAAACTTAGTTCTTTGTTTAACACTGACGTAGTTCACCTGTCAAATCGTAAAAGATGAAAAAGGATGAAACTGTCTTTAAGTAACTTAAGTACATCCTAGAATAAAGCTCAAAAATACTTGCAAAAATATAAAAATATTCAGTAATCAACAAGGTAAAACTCATAATGCTCAACAATCAAAAATCATCAGACATAAAAAATGACCAATATTTGGGAGGAAAATAAATCAATTGAAATAAATCCAGGAGAAATATAGATATTAGAACAGTCAGAACTGCATTTCATATGATCAAGAAGCTAGAAACAAAATTATATGTTAAAGAGAGATACAAAAAAGTGTTTAAAAGATGAAAATATAACTTTTAGAGAGCAAAACTAAAATGCCAAAGAAAAAAAAAATACTCCAGATAAAATTAAAAGTGTATTAGACATTGCAGAAGAGAATATTGGTGAATTTGAAGATATAATTCTAGTAACGATCCAAGAAAACACAGAGAAAAAGAAAGAATGGGGGAAAACAAGCAAACGGAATGAGTGAGCTATGGAACAAAGGTCAGGCAGTCTCTTATAAAGCTAAGACTATTATATGGTCTGGTCTGATGACGTCGGAATAAAACCAAAGCTTATTTTCTCTTCTCTCATTCAACATCAATCAACAAAGTATACTTCTGCGACCTGTGATCACCACGAAGTGTGTGGGGATTTCTCCCCACTAGCAAGCAAGCCTTTAATTCTGCAGTGGACACAGCTTGTTGCTCCCACCCCTCCTCCAATTCAATTCCTGTGCTTTTTACCTGTGTTTCTGATTGACTGACTATAAATCAGAGCTCCCACAACCTCCCTCCTTGGATTGGATTAATGTTCTGGAGCAGCTCACAGAAGTCAGGGAAATAGTTTCATTTGCTGGTTTATTATAAAAGATATTACAAAGGATATAGATCAAGAGATGCATAGGGCAAGGTATGGGAGGTAGGGAAGAGCAGTTTCCATGTTCTTTCCAGGCATATCACCCTTCAGGAAACTCCATGTGCTCAGCTGTCTGAAAGCTCTCTGAATGCAGTCCTTTTGTGTTTTTTATGGAAGCTTCATTATGTAGGCAAGATTGGTTAAGTCATTGGCCACTGGTAATCAGCTAACCCTTCTGTCTGCTCCTTAAAAGCTAGCGGAAGGGGCTTAAAGTTCCACCTGTCTTGTTTTTTCCATGGTGACCAGCCCCCACCTCAGTCTACCTACGGGCTGCCAGCCATCAGTCAACACATTAGCATTCCAAAAAAGCACTCTGGAGATTCTGAGGATTTTAAGCATTATATTCCAGGAATCAGGGAGGAAGACCAAATATATATTTCACAAAATCACAATTGAGTATTCTACTGTAGTTGTTTCCACAAAAGAAATGAAAACATATGTTCTTAAGGAGACCTGGACATAAATATTTATAACAGCTTCACTTGTAATAGAAATATACAAACAATACAAATGTTCAGCAAGCACTGAAAGAATAAACATATTGTGGTATGTTCATACAATGGAATACTATTAATAAAAAGAAATTAGCTATTAATACATGCATCAACAGAGGTCACTCTCAAAAGCGAAAAAACCAAAATTATTTTTTGAAAGTACGTGTTGTGTAACTTCATTTATTTTTAAAACTAGAAGATGCAAATTAATTTGCAGCAGAATATGGATCAGTGGTTGCCTGGGAATGGGAAGGAGGAAGGAGTCAGGAGAATTAGAGGGAGACAGGAGGAAGCACTTGGCAGTGATGATATGCTTGTTATCTTGATTGTGGTGATATGCATACATCTAAGAATCAAGATAAACCTTTATTAAAGTGTTAACTTTATTTGTGCTTAATTTTATGTGGACTTGATAAAACTGGTTGAAAATTTTTAACATGCAATCACCACATCAATTTCTTTCTTTCTTTCTTTTTTTTTTTTTTTTGAGACAGGGTCTTACTCCATCACCTAGGCTGAAGTGCAGTGGCTGGATCATGGCTCTCAGCCTTAACCTCCCAGGTACAGCTGATCCTCCCACATCAGCCTCTTGAGTAGCTGGGACTACAGGTGCGCACCACCACACCTAGGTAATTTTGTTTGTTTGTTTTTGTAGATACTGGGTTTCACCATTTTGCCCAGGCTGTTCTTGAATTCCTGAGCTCAAGTGATCCACCGACCTTGGCCTCCCAAAGTACTGGGATTACAGGCATGATCCTCTGCACCTGGCCTGAACTCATCATTTTTAAAATGAATATTCTGAGTCAGGAACTTGGAGTGGCACTTAAGGATCTACATTTCTAACATGCTGCCCAGCAAGGCCCACCCTGCTGGTCCCAAGACATACTTGTAAGTAGCAAAGGACCAGATTCATACTTGGACTCCTAGACAACAGGAGTAAGCAATACAGTTAAGAATTTACAGAGACAGGCCAGGCGTGGTGGCTCACACCTGTAATCTTAGCACTTTGGGAGGCTGAGGCGGGCGGATCACAAAGTCAGGAGATGGAGACCATCCTGGCTAATACGGTGAAACCCCATCTCTACTAAAAATACAAAAATATTAGCCGGGCATGGTGGCAGGCACCTGTAGTCTCAGCTACTCGGGAGGCTGAGGTAGGAGAATCGATTGAACCCAGGAGGCAGAGGTCGTAGTGAGCTGATATCGTGCCACTGCACTCCAGCCTGAGGGACAGAGCGAGACTCCATCTCAAAAAAAAAAAAAAAAAAAAAAAAAAAAGTTTACAGAGATAGATAAGGTTCTCATCATGAAACACACTCCACCGTGGAGCAGTGAGGTTTCTGTTACAAGAGGTGTTATCAGTGTTCAGCTATGTTGTAGAGGGGCTGGAACTAGAACATTTCTAAGCTAAAATCTGATGATTCACTAAATTTGAACTTCAAGTAAATGTGTTATATAAACTGGCAGTCTTGGAATGGGGCCCTGCAAAGGGTATGCTGGCTTAGTGAGAACTACACAAAGGCTGTGGGCTATAGTATAACCTAACTAATGAGAAAAATACAGACCATTTCTCCAACAGATAATTGTCAAGCAATTAATTGCTAGGTGTGGGGTACAAAAGATACAGTTTTGAACTTGGCAAAAATCATTTTTAAAATGACATTGTTTTGTTTTAAAAATGTTAAGGAAATTAGATACGTGCTCCTACTCATAAACATTCTAAAACATTGAAATGGGAAATAACCAGTCTACCATTCACAAGAGCCACATAGCTACAAAAAACGGATCAGCAGTAACAGATCAAATCCATCGCTGGTGGAACAGAGTCTCACTAATCTAGGGATTCTGAGAGACATTTTTTTTTTTTTTCTCAGTTACTCTGTCAGAATATTGTAAGAATGATATTTTCCCTGAACTGCATTTTAGCTTTGTATTGATTGACACTCCCTAGATGGAAATTATGGGTCCTTTGATTTTTCTTATCAGGGCACATCCAATATTGTACATGTAACATGCATTTGATACACTGTCATATTCATAAGCAAAATGATACCACTACAGGCTTATTAGCATATGCATTGCTCTAATCCCTTGAAAGGGAATAAGCTGTCACAAATACTCAGGATAAGGAAGGTTACTTCTTACCTCTGTGCACTTCATTACAAGAATAAAGACATAAATAGAATTTCTTAATCCGTGATACCTGCCACAAAACATTAAATTTTTTTTTTTAAACTTTCTCATTTAAGACTAAGCCAATTTTCTCCATATCATCTGCCTTACTATATGATTAGGATAGTGACAGGAATTCACAAGTCAGGTTTTCTCCAAGTTTTTCTTGACAACTTATTCTTTCTTGAAAGGAACCATGCACACTCCACAATCACAGGCTTGTAAGAAACTCAGCAAGCTCAGCTAGGTTGTTTGAGATCATTTTCTGAGTCTCAAACTAAAAGTGTTTGCTTTATTATTATTTTTTAAACATGAGGTAGTAGGTATAAAGCAATGGTCCTCAAACTTGACCATGCATCAGGATGGCCTGAATAACTTATTGAACCACAGGGTTCCACTCCCCAAGTTTCAAATTCAGTAGGTCTGGGATGGAGCCTGAGAATTTGCATATTAGTTTCCAGGAGATAATTATGTTGCTGCCCTCTGATGACCCCACTTTGAGAAACCCATCAGCATAAAGGTTAAGTACATGGGTATTATAATTTTTTTAAAAAAGGGTTGGAATCTTTATTTACTAACTTATGAGTTGTTTACAAGCCCCTTGAAAAACTTATTAAAATTCTCTAAGTCTCACCTGCCTCAGCTTTCTCATCAGTAAAATAAAATAATTGTATCAATCTCTTTTTACAATTCACAGCATTAGAACAATCACAAAATTGTATCATTTGTGTGGCAGGCTCCAGGCACTAAATAAACATTGCCAAACACATCATCATGAAAGTAATTGCAGTAATAGACTCATGTAGATAGCATCCTTTTGGAAAGGGTATCCTACGTCTTGTTATCCAATGAGTATTTTCCTGGCTCTTCCTTCCTTATCCATGAGCTCTGATCCTTAAAGCTAAGGATTTTCGTGGGCAGCCTCTAAGTCAATGAACTTTGCCTTTGCTGTCTCTCATCTGTTAATAAAATCTGCCTGAGTTCGGATCCAAGAGAAAGGGAAAGTGGCATCAGGCAAGTCTGTGGATAATTTGTAGGATACCAGGGATTTTCAGGGTAGAGCAAGAATCCTTATTCTTAAGAAGTCTCGTTAATAAGGCTATGTGTTAATGAATATCTTGGAGCCTCCCTTGTTGGTTAGCTGTAGAAGAGAAGGTGCTTGAACAGAGATCTTTCCTGAATATACTTCAAGAGAGTTTACGACTTTAAAAAGAATACCTTCAATCACGTTGTAAGGGTACTAGGCATCAGCTTGGTCTCTGAGGTTGGAGCTACAATTCCACTGCAATGGACTAACCTTTCTTCAGTCAATAGAGAGGTCTCTATACATGAGAAGAAAACTTTCATTCATTTGAATGTCCTTTTTATTGACTGAAATGATGTTATTTACTATAATTCATCAGAAGAAAAAAGCTACCTCTTTAATATGGAAAGCAATTAGACTATTTAAATTATTATAGAAGTTGAGTACTTTATGTTTAGAATACATTTCCATGTTTATGAGCTCTCAGCTTATTATTTAATAACTAGAGACTTGGAAATCTGCTCAGGCACCTGTAGTCTCAGCTACTCGGGAGGCTGAGGTAGGAGAATCGAATGAACCCTTTGTGGTTTCTGTGACTACTCTCTCCTTTTATTTTATGAACACATTGTAGTCAGATGTGTGACTGTTGCTGCAGTAACAGGTTCTATTTCTTGAGGAAATTAAAATATTTATACCAAATACATTTTCCTTGTTCCTACAGGCATTTAGCAAACTATCAAATCCATCACATGTTTGTTGGTTCCTTCCTTCAATCAGACATGGTATATTTAAAGTTCTTTGCAGTTCCTCAAGAGGTGTGGAAAAATATTTTGTATCTCTGTAGAAAAGCACCTCAGTTCCAATTAAAGTGAGAAAAGTAATGACTAATGTTCAAGGAACACTTCCTATGTGCCCTTTACATACATTCACTCACTTAATTCTTCAAACAATTCTGGATGCAGTGTCATTATTCTTGTTTTTAAGATGAGGAAACAGAGCCACAAGCAGATTAAGTACCGTGTCCAAAGGTATACTGCTAATAAGTGATACAGCTAGGTTCTAATCCTATGTAATCTAGCATCCTGATTCTTTCCTAACTTTGTAATGTATTTAATGTATTAAAAGTAACAACAAAAGCCAAAATTACTTTTGCACTGACCTAATATAATGTGTATTTCTTCCAAACTGACAAACATGTCTTTTTTCTAAATGAAGCTAATGGAAAGCCCATTAGCAGCCAGTCAGTTGGGTCAGCTGGTATACTACAAATAAAATCACTGAAAAACTCATATAGCTGTTTAAATATTTCTAAAAGTTCACCCAAGGCCAAGTATTATTAGAAACATTAATAAATATTTCAATGTCCTAAGACACTCATCTCTTGACACAGATGGAGAAATCAGAGATTCAAGACAGACTGCTCATCCATTCATCACTCATTATGTCATGCCCTCTTCTTTGTGCAAATTGCCGGGACAGGGTGGCCAGAACCATTTTGTAGATGGAGCAACTTGAAACACAGGGTAATAGTTCATGATTTGCTTGAATCTTATTCAGAAGTTGTGACTGAGTTTCTAACTGCTACCATAGTTAGGGGGATATAAAGCAAGAAAGACATTCCTAAGTTTTTAGAAAACCAGTGCTTTAAAACTACAAAACTGTCATGCACTAGCAAAGAAAGTAACATTTTATATAATTTCTATGTTAAACTGGGGACCTATTCTATTCAATCAGTGAAACTGAAGCATATATAATTTTAACCAAAAAAACCCACACCAAATAAAATATCAATTTCACAGTTAAATTAGCTATTCATTGAATTATAGTTGCATTATACACCATCTTTTCCCCTCCTTAGATGATATTTTTAATGAATCAGATGTAAGTGTTGGAGATTCTATAATCCCATGTGAGCTTGGTTGTCTAGATGTGATTCTCAAGATGATGACCCTCCATATCTTTCTCCATTTTCAAAATCACTGTTCATGCCATCGTCAAACAGAGACATATGAGGCACATCCCCACCCCACAAAGCCAGTAGAGTAAGCTCACTCTTGTAAGTCAAATTAGCTGTAGAAGTTATATTTTAATTTCCTTATTCTGTAGGATGTTTCTTATTCTTTCCTCTTTTCTTCAATCTACTTCAAATTATTGGCCATGATTCATTTATCAGCCTCTCTTTTATCTCTCCTTTACAGAATTTTTATTATACAATTAATGTCTCATAATGCCATAACCTCTATAGTGTAGGCTGTAAGAACAATTGGTTTAGAGTCTGCAAGATATACATTTATGTCTCTGCTTTGTCTTTCTCCAGTTTCCTGACCTTAAGCAAGTTAATTTCTCTCTCTCAGTCTCAGTCTTATTCTCATTGGCAAAATGGAAGTAATACAAACACTATCATTTGTTGTCAATAATAAACAAAATGTTGCATGCCATAACTTTAGCAACAGAGCCTGGCACATAGTATATGCTCTATAAAGGTTAGCAAAGATAAAATACCAATTTAAGTCTAAGCCACATTCGTGTCTCAGCTGCACTAAAGGTGCCCATAAATATTTCTAAGATGTAGGGGCTGAGAAGGGAAGGTAACTCTGAGACTTGTCTCTGAGATGTCCCCAAATCTTTGATACATTCTCATATAAGCCACATTTGTGTCTTAGCTGGGTTAAAAGTGCCTGTGAATATTTCCAAGACGTGGGGGCTGAGAAGGTAACTCTGGGATTTGTCTTTGAGATGTTCCCAAATCTTTGATACATTCTCATATAAGCCACATTTGTCTTAGCTGCGCTAAACGTGCCCATGAATATTTCTAAGACATAGCGGCTGAGAAGGTAACTCTTGGACTTGTCTCTGAAATGTCCCCAAATCTTTGATACATTCCCATTTTCACTTGTCTATAGGCTCAATGGAAGACAGATCATCATTATGGTCTGATATCTCTTTAAATTATATGTAAAAGGAAATATGTCATTCAAATTGTTTATTTCAGATAGCCACCCCTCATGTGCAGCTCTTTGTAGAGACCTTGAAATACAAGGTCTCACTTTTAAACATTTTCTCACTTTTTAAAATTTCAGTCTTGCTCCTTCTGTATTGAAATAGCATTCTCTATTCTCTATTTCCCCCTGTGCCTTTTAAACTTTCCCTACTCTCACATGACCATATTTTATTTCAGCAAAAATTCTAAAGTACTGACTACATCACCTGAAATACTCTTTCCTAATTGAGCTGCAAGAAACCCTAATTTGGCTTCTTTGCTTCCATTTTTGCTGCAGCCATTTCAGTAGACAAGAGCTCTGGTGTCTCAGGCGGTGCACATCTCTGATTTCACAGAGAAATACTTTGTCAAGAAGCAGCCCTCCCTTTCCTACCACAGGGTAAACCAACAGTGCTTGGGGGTACAGCTGCTTAGTCCCAAAGAGGTAGCCAGTGCAAAGATGTATACCTCCACCTGCTCTTCCAGACCTGGCCCACCCCATATCCACAGGCTTCCCCAAGAACCTAGAAAAGGTCAAATTTCAAGAAGCCATGTTCTTTGTGCAAGCCTGACTCATCCAGGCCTTCATCCTCGGGATCCTTCTCCTTTCTCCAGGGTCTGACCCTTTCTGAAAGTCTGAGACATCCTTCTCCACACTGCCACCCTGTCCTGGAACTACCATTGCAACACTTTCCCTCCTGAGCTAGTGGAGCCTGGAAGGACAGGGAATTGACACAACTCCAACTGTGTCCGGCTGACATAGATTGCACCAGTCACTCTTTAATTGCTTTGGATTCCAGTAACAATACACAGCTCATGTGACGTCTTACTGATCTTTATCACAAATATCTGTTCTTGGTTCCTGAGTCTATGCTTGCCAAAGCTGAGAAAAAATCATAATTTTTGATGTGACTTATAGTTCTCAAATTACATGACTACTACAGTCTGGAAAAAAAGTAATAATGAAGTTCACATGTGTGTACATGTATATATGTATGTATACACAAACATAGGTATGAAATTGCTTTATCATAAGGTAGCTGTAAATCAAGTAGCAATACTTCTATTGGTGGGAGTTACCCTCTAGTTAATGCTTTGGGAGGAGTGGTTCTTTCTGATAATTCAGATGTAGCCCAAATATTTCAGTAGTTTAAAACTGTTCCTCCCAAAGTTGGTTAATTATCAGAATCACCTGGGTAGCTTCTGATAAATACAGATTTTTTAATCCCCATCAGAGACCTATTACACTTCTGGGGATGGGATCAGAAAAGCTGTGTTTCCTCAAAATGTTTAAAGTCACTTGGGCAATGAGAGCAATTTAGGAACGAAAGATTAATGATGGAATGAGATCATTCAAGGAACCTAGTATAATCTTACCCAGAGGATATTTTTTCCCTTAGCCTACTCTTGACCAGTTTCTATATTCTTTGTATGGCTCTTCAGCTTTGAAAGGTGTCTATAATCAGATCCATCATGGCCATTAAATGAAAGATCCATACCACAAGACCTGTAATTGGTGCTTAGGCACAGTCGCAGAGAATTGCACTTCAATATTAGAACCAATGTTCTATTGTACCTGTAACATAAGGCAATTCCCAGAAGGAAAGAATCCCAGAAACATAATAAATCAGCAAATGAATACTACTTAGTCCTCTTCTTCACTTTCATACCCTTGAGTCACTTTCCCGAGACCCTCTACTAGGGTGATCAACTGTCCCCAGTTTCCTGGGATTGGGGAGTTTCCCAGGATGTGGGATTTTGAATGATAAAGTCAAGACATCCTGTTCAAACTGGGATGGTTAGCCACCCTATTCTACTTATTGTTTTTTAGGCATAGAGAAAGGAGACCAAGAGACTTGGGAAAGTAAGAAGAAATTAGTTTGACCATAAGAAGGCCACTTGCAGCTTTAGGGGGAAAACACCTTTCATAAACATTTTGTAAGTGGCTAGGTTTGGAAGGAAGCAGGTTTCAAGAAGAATAAACTTGGGAATATATATGTTGAGCATGAGAAGAAGTTTTACAGTTATATTTTGAACGTGTTTTTATAAATGTTGTTTTTGATGTTTATCCCTTAATAGCAACACAAAACAGAGAAAACTTGATTTTAGGTTTTTCATATTTTAATAAATCAAAATACTTTTCTATATATTGTGAGTTGAATAGCATAATCCCGAATTCATGTCCACCTGGACTCCATTTGGACTGTGACCCTACTTGAAAATTGGGTCTTTGCAGATATAATCCGTTATGATGAGGTTATACTAAACTAAGGTGGGCCTTAAATTCAAGCACTGCTGTCCTTAAAAGAGAAGACACAGATATATAGACACACTGAAGGGTGAAAGTGAAGTGAAGACAGAGGCAGAAAGTGGAGTGATGCATTTACAAATCAAGGAACACCAAAGACTATGGCAACCTCCAGAAGCCAAGGAGAGGTATGAAACAAATTCTCCCTGAGAGCCTCCAAAGGACCCATCCCTATTGGTGACTTAATTTCAGACTTCCAGCCTCAAGAATTTACAGAAAATACAGTTCCACTCAGTTTTTGGTGATTTGTTATGGCAGTCCTTGAGAACTAATAAACCATAGAATTGGGTAAGTTAAAGGACATTAGAAAGGCTCCTGGAGTAAGAGGTCAGAAGTCTAAATTCTAATCCCAGGTTTGTCTTTGACTCAACTGGTGTCTTGGAATATGTTACATAGTAGATTCTAATTTCCTTGAGAAGTTAGAGAATGAACTAGAACTAGACGATTGTCAAAGAATCCCCTTCCCTCCCATAATCTATGGTCTGAGTAAAAATTAATGTACTTTTCTTATTTGTGTATTATCATTGTGTGTATTGTTTTACTAGTCACTTCCTATGACAAACTCATGCCATAGTATCTTCCAGCAATTTGAGGCCCTAAAGACTTATTAGACCCTATCTGAAAAAAAAAAAAAAAAAAAAATACCCCGAGAAATTAGACGCAAAACATGGTTGGGGAAATCATCTTTGCTTGATGTGGAAAGAGGATCTGTCTCCAAGTACACTTCTGGCTGATTTTCTCCTAAGCACAAAAACAACAACAACAACTAACATTTATTGGACACGTATTAGGTCCTACACCCCTAAGTGCTTTTTATGTATTATTTCCTTTAATCCTCACATAACCTTATGAAATTGGAGTTAAATATAAAGTCGTCTACCTATACTTCTTACATCTAGCCAAATAACTCACAGGATACATTTCAGAGCATATAAGAACAGTTTGGGCTGAAAGCCACACTTTCCCACAGCTACTTAATCAGTTATGCATTTGGGGAAGAAGTATAGATTCTACATTCCTCTCCAGCAGAAGGCTTACATACATTTTAGATAGCAAAATAATCACTTAAAGTATGACAGCATATTGTTCCACAAGCTGGCTTACCAAATTAACTTCCATAGTGGTTGATATCTATGTGAGATGTCTTTGACATGTTTTAGGATATTAGGCACTTCAAATGTAATATTAATCTACAAATCCTTCCCTTGGACATAAAAGCATTGACTGTCATTTCCCTTAATGCCTGATCAATGTTAGAGGACAGGTAAGTTAATGAATAGGGCACAGGTCAGAAGACTGTGTTAGCATTCATAGTTGAGTTTTCTTGGCCAAGTCACTAAGTTCTCTGTGTTGGTGTGATTTGTTTTCATATATATTTACTAAATGCCTGTTTGTGCTTGGCCTTGTGCTACATAGGGGGGACAAAGTAGTGAACAAAATCAAATCACAGCATACGTTCTACATGGGACACAGAAATTACACAAATAAAGTCATCTATGAATATGTTATTAACATCTGAACATATAATCAGCACACAATAGTAGCAATGACAAGTGTAATAAAAAAATGTATCTAGAGTAACATCATGAAAAAGTATTTGCAGGCCAGGTTTTAATGAGATTCAAGGAAGGTCACTGTGGGGGACATGAAGGCAGCATCTGAACTAAATCAAGGGAAATGAACCCTAAGCCTACAAAAGAGAATTTCAAGGGAATTTTAGGTGTGAAGAGACTTAGCATTTTGATTGTAGCAAAAGACAGCAAACATACTGAGTATAAAACAAGGAGAGAAAGGCATGAGATGAAGTGACTGGATTTTATCCTGAGTTGTAATTGGCAAATACTGAAAGCTTTATATTTGTAAAATGAGGAGAGCAGTATTTATTTCACACTTTTTTTCTACCTAAGGAATAATGTGACAGTGTTTATGAATATGACTTATGAATTGTCAAAGTATTTCTTGCTACAAACGTATTTTTTCAATAAGTAGAGCACATACTTTATTCTTTCAGCTATTCCAAGATTTGTCTAAGGAGGAACAAGACAGGAGAATGCTTTAACATTACACTTCAAGAGAGCCAGAGTTTTAGTAAACTTAATTCTGAATCATTTGCTTTTAAATAATAGATGTTAGACAATTTTATGACAGACATATTAATTATTCATTCAGATAATTTAAATGAAAAGCTATACTATATAATTTTCTATTACATTTCAGTAAGACTGCAAGGAATCCATTAAATTCCAAATCATTATCATTCATTTTCATTAAGATACATGGACACCAAATAAATGCATTCTATCTCCTAAAGCCAGTGATTTCCAGGATCCATTTGATCAAATTACTGCGAATAACGAGCCAGGTCTCAGATTGTGCCCTTCATAAATAACAGCTTTTGGATCAGAAGGCCAGCCTATACTTAAATTGTTACATTGGTACTGTGTTAGTTCACTATTTTTAAAAACTGTTACTCAGGTATAATTGAAATCCAACAAACTTCACATATTTAAACTATTCAATTCAGTGAATTTTGATTTATATGTATATCTGTGAGAAAATCACCAAAATCAAGATAATGAATATATCTCCCACCCCCAAAGGTTTCTAGGGGCTCTTTGGAATACTCACATCCCACCATGTCTTACGTCATCATTTCCTGCAACCTTTTGACACACACATACAAACCCATAAGCCACCATCAATCTGCTTTCTGTCACTATAGATTAGATTGCGTTTTCTAAAGTTTTATAGAAATGGCATGATAGAGTATACTCCTTTTTCATATGTATTTTTCATTCAGTATTATTATCTTAATATTCCTCAATGCTGATGCTTGCCTTGAGAGTTCATTCTTTTTCATTGCTGGGTATATTTTATCTATAGACATACCACCATGTTTATTCATTTACCCGCTGGTGGATATTTCGATTGTCTCCAGTATTTGGCTACTGCAAGTAAAACTGCAATGAACATTTGTAAGTTTTTGTTTACATGAATACTTTCTTTCCTCTAGGATAAAAACCTAGAAGTGGAATGAATGCTTAGATATCATTATACGTAAAGGTATAATGTTTTCTAATTGCAGTAAAATATATATAACATTTATAACTGTAATCCCTTAAAGAGTATAGTTCAGTAATATTAAGCATGTTAGCACTATTGTGTAACCATCACAGCATCTATCCACATAACTTTTTCATCTTCCTGAACTGAAATGCTGTGCTCATTAAAAATAACTCCTCATTCCTCTCTCCCTACCTCCAGCCTCTGGCAACTATCATTCAACTTTCTGTCACTATGAATTTGACCACTCTAGGTATTACATGTAAGTGGAATCATACAACATTTGTCCTTTTGTAACTGGTTTATTTCCCTTTGCAGGGTATTTCAAGGTTCATTTGTGTTGTAGTATGTCTCTGAATTTCATTCCTTTTTAGACTGAAGAATATTTCATTGCATAGAACATATTTTGTCTATCCATCAATTGACATTTTTATTGTTTTCATCCTTTGACTATTGTGAGTATTGCTGCCATCAACACTGTTGTACAAATACCTGCTTTAGTCCCTGCCGTCAATTTTTTGGATATGTACCCAGAAGTGTAACTGCTTAATCATGGTTTTTTTTTTTTTTTTTTAAAGACAGAATCTCACTGTCACCCAGGCTGGAGTGCAATGGCGAGATCCCAGCTCACTGCAACCTCTGCCTCCCAGGTTCAAGCCTCAGCCTCCCAAGTAGCTAGAATTACAAGCGTGTGCCACCACAACAAACTAATTTTTATATTTTTAGTTGAGACAGGGTTTCACCATGTTGGCCAGGCTTGTCTTGAACTTCCAAACTCAGGTGATCCGCCCTCCTTGGCCTCCCAAAATACTGGGATTACAGGCGTGAGCCACCACCGTGCTCAACCCTAATCATGTGGTAATTTGATGTTTACTTTTAGAGGAACCAACACACTGTTTTCCACAGCAGCTGTACCATTTTACATTCCCACCAGTAGCGCACAGGGTTCCAGTTTTTCTGAAATGTCTCCCTTCAAAGGAACTGTCAAGCTGTTTTCTAAAGTGGTTGTATTATACATTTTTCTTAGCACATCTTAATTTGTTTGTGTCAATGTAAACACTTGGTGTGGTCAGTCTTTTTATTTCAGCAATTCTAATAGGTCTGTAGTGGTATTTCAGGGTAGTTTTAATTATTTCCTAGTGACTGAACATGTTGATCATCTTTTCATGCATTTATTTGTGTAGTAAACTCACAGAATCATAGGGATCACACTGTTTCCCATCCCTCAAAAACTTACGTCCTTAATTGCCTGATATCCAGTGTACTGAAAATCATTGTTTCACATATTTTATCTGTTTTTTAAAAAATGACAGTTTTAGGCAAGAGGATAAATCTGGTATTGGTTATTGTATCTTGACTAGAAGTGAGTTTAGATTTACTGTTTTTGAGCCAAGGTTATTATTATCTGAAAGTTTAAAAACCAGCACACAGATTCCCTTATCCTGGCTTTTTAAATCCACTCTTGAACCATCTAATAAAGATACTGTCAGATCTCTACTATACACCTATAAAAAGCGAACTGTTTTGTACTGTAAATGGGTTTATTTAAATGTGCAAATCCAGGTACTGATTTACAACATGCTTATAAACTCATTGGGCAGAAAAAGTACAAATGTCTATTATATGACATTATAAACCAAGAGTCAGGGAGATGCACAAATTTATTAAATAGTAAGCTGACGTTGTACATGTCCACTTAGGGTTGTTCTGCACCAGGCTAAGCACTGGGAAACTGGTGAAAAAGACAATGTTTCTGCCATCGTGGAGCTTCCACTCTAGTGGAAGGAAATAGGAAAAACAGGTAGACAAATACATAAATAGAATCATGGTAGATAAGCAGTAGAAGTAAACAAGATTTACTATCAGTCATTACATTAGGTATGCAATTAGGCTGATGGGACAAAAAAAATTTTTTGAGTCTAAGTATCTGGCGATTTTATATGGGGTGGTCAAATAAGTCCTAAGACCTAAATGATGGAAAGAACTATCCACATGAAGATTCAGAAAGAAAACTAATGTCTAACAAAAAAAATGAATGACTAAGGAGTGGAAAACTTGTCATGATCAAGAAAAAGAAAAAGAACAATGGTTGAAACACAACACATAACTGGGAGAGAAGTCTCAGGTGAGGGAGGCTAACATAGAAATATGTAATTTCTCTAAATTCAAGAAAAAATATTTAGAGAGTTTTAACCAATGAAGTGACAAAAACCTCTTATAAGGTTTTTTGCCCTTCTTGTCTTCTTTATTTAAGATCATTCCAGCATACATATGGAGAGCCAGCAGAAGAGAGGCAAAACTAATAAGTAAAACAAAAAAGGTAAAGGCAAATTTGTAAGTAATTGCAGTGTCCCCCGAGAAACAGTAACAAAATGGCATATATGAGTAAAGCTCGTTGGATGTAATCAAAAGGTACAATGAGATTGTTAGCAAACTGCAGAATATATTTCCTAAATATAGAAATGGCTACTACTCAGTTTCAGGCAACTGTTGCTCCATTAATCATATGCACAATTTTGCTAGCTGTTGTCAACTTTCAAAGGTCTAGATGTTTAGATTTTTAAGATATTTTAATTTTACAGTCCTGCATGGGATGCCTCAAAACGTCTGAGATAGGTTTATTCTGTGAGCCAGCAGTTTGTGGTCCCTAGCAACAGCTAACAATACAAAAGAGGTTGAAAGCAGGATGTAGGTACCTGGAAAAAGACTGGATGTGAAGTGTTGCGAGTTTCAGAGATTAAAAACTTACCACAAGAAGACAGGTGTCAAGAATTACTTCAATAAGAGGTGGAATTTGTGGTGACCCTTGAAAGCTATGTGATCTATACAGGCAGAACACAGTGGGGAGGGCATTTTAGGGCAAGAGGATGGCATGAACCAAAGCAATGAGGCTCGAAAGCTCAAGAGATGAGAGAAGATGAGTTGATTGGCCAATGCCAGAAATTTGGTAATGGAACGGAAGAAAATCAAGACGGAAAGGTCACTGTGGTCAAATATGTTAATTTGGGTAGCTTTGAAATTCAGTCCAGAATTACTGCACTAAAACCCCAGATTTTCTGGTGTGATACAGTCAGGGAGAAGTGGCTCAACAACTGTTTTATTGTGAGTCATTACATTAGGTATTTACACTAGCAGAGTGAAGAGTAAGAAAGAACCAAAGACTGTAGAAAAATTGAGTTGACATCATCAGATATTATTCTTACATGGGTAAAATTTCTGGGCACGTATTTACATAATTGAGCATTTTTCCCCTCTCTCGTGTGCCACGAAGATGTTTCTCTTTTATGTTGGTGCCGTGATGATAAGTATTCCATAGTGCTTTATTAA